>NC_059139.1:16938863-17241893 GCF_020740605.2 Lemur catta | reverse complement strand
AAAACAGAAATAGAAACAAAAACCCTAACAAGTCACATCTGACTAATTCAGTCCACTCCAGGAACAAGTGTAGAATGGCTGTTATTTTTTGAATCATTATTAAAATCTGGTTCTAAATAAGGTCGATAACTTATACAATCATTCTTTGATAATTCAAAGTTTCATGGTTATATACCACCTTAAAATGTGACTTTTGTCTTTAAGGTACTTGAAGGATTAAAGAAGTGCACATTAGAAAGTGGTATGACAAAAATATGTGTTTACATCTATTTATGTGCAAGACTCACCTGGAGAGTTTATTTTTATTGGTGTGTAATATTACTACATTCCATACCATCTTAATTAAGCATCCTTGTGCAATGACATTTTTTAAACTTCTCACCAGAGTGTTCTAATCTGAAGCAAGAATTAAAAACCATAAATTTGCATAGATCATTCTATTAAATCTTCAAAAAAATTCTACTTTTAATAAATTTCCATACACAGATTATTATTTTGGAAATATTTATTGAATCCAGTAACCTCTTCTAATAGCTATATGGAACAGAGATATTTTACATTTCTAAACTAAGAGTCTTGGTGGTATTAACTGTGTCAGAACTCTGTGCTTAAACAGACACAAATATATAAGTCATGATTAAACTATCCAGCCAGTAAAACTTAATTTTTATTTTCATTTAAAGGACTAATAAGAGCATTCTATTTCTAGTCATAAGAGTAGCTGTTAGTGAATATCGCTCCTAAATTAAGCAGCTTTTAAATCTGAACAACATAGATAGATAGGAGAAAAGAAGAATAAAAGGTGAGCTTTCACATTTATCTTAGCTTTTTCCCTGAGTGTGTTTTTCAAAGGTGCATAGGAAATGGAGTCCAAGTAAAAAATGGCTATAATGCTACATGGATGAAACAGAGTTTGGAAATCAAGGAAGCCATAGCAGTTAGGTTTTGGAGACAGGATACCCGAAAAAGTAGAAACTACATATGAGGAGTCCCCAATATCTGTATAAAAATTCCCCAGGTATCCTTGACTATACATATTCAAGGCAAAACACTGGGTTACCTGAGAGAGAATAGATGCTGACAAACTGAGAGCCAAATAAAAATGTCCGCATTTGCATAGTGCTGAAAGTACTTTGGTGTATGAGCCCACTTAGGTCAGATAGAATTTAGTGAAGATTGTGAATATTCAATTGAGGCACTGAAAGGCACTAGGGGAAAGAGAAAACAAATAAATCTGCACTAATGGGTCTAAAACCAAGTCTCAACAGGGTCAAGGTGATCTGTGAAAAATAGACTACGTACAAATGAACATCAATACTCTTCAGGAGAAGACAGCATAATCCAAACTCTCAGTGTCATCCACAATGTTTAGTATACAATAAACATCACTAGACATGTTCAGATATAAAACTGCCAAGTGATATTGTGGACATAAAGCTGTCAGTGAAAGCAGACCTGAAAATAATCCAGATATTGAAGTGCAAGAATCAAAAGAGTGAGGATTGGTTAGTTAAATGGAGAAAAATAGTTGAAAAAAGGGATTTAAAAAGATGAATTAACAGCAGGATTAGTGAACAGAAAATGGGATCATAAAACTTGAAGACAGTTCAAGAAAAAATATCCGATGTGAAACGTAGAAAAAACAGAATGTAAAAGAGAAAAAGAGCATAAGTGTTCTGTAGCATATGATAAAAACTAACAAATATTTAACTGAGGTTCTAGGAGGAAGGAAAAAAGGGAGAAAATGCAACAGAAGCAATTTTATAAGATAAATAATGGACAGTGATTTTCTAAAACTAAAAAGAGACATCAAAATCTATGTCTCTATGTTAAGAACATCAATGAGTAACTACAGGAAGAAATACAGAAGAAACTATTCCTAGGAAAATCATAGGCAAACTACAGTGAATGAAACATAAAGAATAAATCTTAAAATCAGCTGGAGAAAAAATAAAAATATTTTTATGATCAATAAGGGAAAAAATGGAATTCTCAATAGAAAGTTTGTCTCAGCAGAAGACAAAGTAATGTTATTCTAAAGTGCTGAAAGAGAATATAATGATTAACAAAGAATCCCATATCCAGGATATATAACCTTCAAAATAAAGGTGAAATAATAATAATAGTGGCAGAAAAATAAAAACTAAGAGAACATGTTTTCAACTATATCTCCATTATAGAAAATGCTATATCTCATATTAAGGTAGATATATCCAAAAAGGACTAAACAGTATTGAAAGTGGTAAATATATGATAAAATATAAAATTCATTATTCATATTCAAAATTTATTATTTAAGGAATATTAGAATATCTTATTCTCATCATTTATAAAATTAAAATAGGTAACAATAATTGCACAAAAAGCAGGTAGGTAAAATTAAGATAATCCATTAAAATTATTTTGCATTGGTTTTGATGTTGTAAAAATACTAATTTGTTTTCTTTAATAATATAAATATATACTATTGTCTCTAATACATTATGGCTAAATTTTAAATTTCTGAGATTACTAGTAGACATATGGCAATAAGATGTATAATAAAAAAGCTAATCCGAGAGAGAGAATGAAATAATAAAAATATCTAATACAAAAGACACCAAGAAAGCAAGAATAAAGGTGCCAATGACACATAGAACACAAAGAACAATATGGCAGATTTGAAATGAACTATATCAGCAATTACTTTAAAAGTAAAAGATTATTCCATTTAAAACTTATTCATATGATTAAAAAAAGAAGATAAACTGCTTTTAAACACACACACATTAAATATAATGAATTATATATGAAGCCTAACACCCCCAAACAGAATCATGTCCTACAGGAGGAATATAGGCAAACTCATCACCATAACATTGGAATATGTGTTATATAAACTGCAAATATAACACTGGCAGCATTAACATCATAATTTTTTTTTACAGTGCTTTTCTCCTCCATAAGATAGGAGATATGCCCTCATGTTGCACATTGCAGAGTTTTAGTAAATACAATTTGAATTTCCTACTTTGGCTTTCTCTCTAACAATGTTGGCAGACTCTATTCCCTATGTTGAATATAGTGATTTTCCAATCATTTTGCCCCTGCCACATTTTGCACAATTGAGTTCATATTTCAAGAGCAGGCTTAGTCAATATCAACCTATCAGGGTTAGTTTGGAGTCCCACGGAAAAAAAAAAAAATCAAACATTGGTGACTTCAGCTGTGAAGGAAATGATGCAAAGCCAAAGGCTGGTCTTGGCTCAGGAGTCAAACTGGAAGAATAGCCAGTGTAATATAGGATAATATAATTAGGACACTTGAACTGGAAGAATTTTCAAGGTAGACTACAGCCTTGTCCCTGTATGTGTATTTCTGTGTATTTTAAAAGCAAAAATTTCAAATTTGATGCCAATCATTTAAACCTTCTTCTCTGTAACACTGTCATTGCCTCAATTTGGTCCTCACAGAGACCCTATAATAACAGCATTAGGTCCTCCTTTGCTTTGTGAAAACTGAGGCCTGTGAGATATTGAGTAGCTTGACCATATCCACACAGCTAGCATGTGGCACATTCCCCTGAAAGTAAATTGCAAAAGAAAAATCAAACGTTTGTGCCCAGAAGATGCAATCTGGTGTTCTGGTATAAAGCATGCTAGAAATAACAAAGGTGTCAGAGTAAAATAGACCTTGGTTTACTCACATCTGTGCGCTGCAAACTGTGAGATTTGGGAGTTATAAAAGAGCACTTCTGAGCCTGAGCTTTCTTACCTGAAGGGTGAGAAAATTCATACATGCTTTTGTGTACTATTGTGGAAATCTAATGAGCTAAATTTAGGAGATAACTACTGTAGTAACCATCAGGATAGGTTTTCAAAAAAATGGTAGCTTTTATGGTTAAAAAAAATAACACCAATTACTTAAAACAAACAAAAGCATGACTATAGTCTAATTCTTCTGTCTACATTTTTTATTTTAAGACCTGAAATTAACATGTAGGCACTAAGGGATTAATCTTCCTACAAAATAGCTAAAACTATGAAACCAAGTGTTGACTAATATTGCATTTCCTTTAAAGATGTGTTTGTAATAGTTGTTATTCTAGCTTTGCCTGTTAAATTATTCTGTTGTGTAGATAAGGTTAGCCATATTTTCCAATTAAAGAGGTAATTGCAGGCAGTTCTTTTAGAAATAAAAATTGAGATTTTATATATTAATCAATCTAGTGATTTAAAAAATAGGGAGCCCCCTTTCTGAGCAATACTGTATGCCAAACAGGAAATATACAGGCTGGTAATGTTACAATCTGTAGATAAGAAAAGATTACAGTTCCTGAGGAATTTACAGTCTGATAGAGGGAGATGAACCTGTCAACAATAACAAACACAAAGGGGCAAAATTAAATCTATGCCCATTAGAGATACCTGAGGAGGAGTGGTAAAAAGATTTGTGGAGAACGAGGGACGCCTTCCAGACAAGGTGACATTTACATTGTCTTGATAGATTAAAACAAATTACAGAGAACATGACTTTTCTGCCAGAAAGTGTATGTGAGTGCATGGAGGTGTGAAAACAAAGAATCACAGGACATTCAGAGAAGTGTGAGCAATTCTATTTTCCATGAGCACTGCATATGGGGATGGCTTTGGAATCACTGGCTCCTGAAGCCTTCTGGGACCTCCAGATATCACGTTTACCCCCTCCTGAACATAACCAGAGGCTGGAATTTTAAATCTATTAGGTTAATTCACTATTCTGCAGTTGTTATTTGACCTATAAGTACTTTGAAATCATCAGGGGAACTATTGAAATTGCCAAAGCCTGGGTTTTACCCTATAACAATTCAATCAGAATCTCTGGATGAGCAGCCTAAGCTCCACTGATTCTACTTAGGACCTGGGCTGAGGACCATGACCTTGTTACCCTAGCCTGAGACGTATGCTAATATGCTAGGTAGACAGACCAATAAATAAGAGTCAAAATCTGTTCTTTTAGTTGCTTTAAGAAGAAAACTTCTCAAGGTCAGCTTTACTCTGCAGGATGTAAAATATCCCTTTGGTGGCTTAAAATTTTAAAAGAAGAAACTCAGCCTTTCTACTCTGGTGTTTCAGTGCTTCTAGCAAAGTACTGTGTTCGTGGAGTTATTCTCCATGCTTGCTTATGGAGATGATGTTATAGTCAGTGTTTAACTCAGAGCTTTTGATTCTTGTTTTGACTGTGCACCTAAGATTATGTGTGTGTGTACATATATTTATGTGTGTGTGTATATATTTATATAACCTTTTATAATATATTATAATTTTTACAATTTATACAATTTATAATATATTTATTATAATTATAATACAATGCCTTCACATATTGCATGCATTATATAACACAATGAAAAATTGGCAATGATTAAATAAATACAAATTAAACATTATTACAAATTTTTTAAAAATTCAAAAAGAAGAAATAAAGAACTGATAATATGAATTAGATTTTGTCTTTAAAAGACTTAGACGAAAAAACAAAAAGGAACATCATTAGCAAAAAGTTTGCAAGACTATTATCTCAAAGGTAGGGATGGCATTTTATGAACAACCTATTAGCAATTGCTGTTAACTAAATCAGAACATTATACACTCAGAGATAAGTATTGAGAAAATCATTTTTCTTTTCTCACTCTCTACAATTTCTGCTATTTGCATGGGCAAGCTACGTTTTTGAAACTTTGAGATACCATTAATAACAAAAATCTTTAAGAAGCAGTGTTTTCAAAATTTAAATTGTTAATATCAAGCTTTTCAATATCAAAGTCTGTCAATTTATACTTTTGTTTTCAAAGTTGGTGAAGCAGATGTCATTTTTTTTGTTGATGTTATTGCTGTTGTTCTTCCAATTCATTGATGAACTGAAACCTGTAAATAAACATGGATCAATCTAAAATTTGAACACAGACAGACATGTAATTTCACTCCTTTCTGATAAACAAATATAAACAATCCACAAAAGGAGAAACTACCAAGAAAGAAGAAAGTAACTTAATTTTGTAGGCTTGAAAGCTGATGAGAATAATGTTTCACCAAGAAAATCAGATTCTAAATTTTCAGTTAGAAGGTTGATAACCAGGCAGTTGTCCTGCTATCCTATGATTTTTGGGGGAATGGGAGAAGGTACATGATATGAGTGGAACATGCAATAGATTAATAATGGTAATGCTGTAATCTTAATTTGAATGCACACATGTTCATTATGGGATTATTCTTTAAACTATGTGTATTTTATATACCTTTCTTTATGTTTTAAATATTTTAAAAAGAGATAATAAAAACAGATATGAAACACACTTCATGCTTTTCATTCTACTCATTTCCTCAATTGGAAAAGAACATTCTTCTAATCATCATTTATTTAATCATTATTTTTTCAGTCATCTTTCCTAATATGTGATAAGCACAGGTGAATTCAAGTAGGGAGTCAGGAAACACTATGGACATTTTGTCATAGTAGAGTGTTTACAGGTAGCAAGGTGATCCATTGGGATAAGAAAGCACAAGAATGAGATAGTTGTATTAGAGGCCCTGGGAAGGTGAACAAGAGGACTCTACTGAGTTTCATAACAAAAGATCAGACTAAATAAAAATTTAAATTTAAAGTTAAGAAGCCAGTTCCTATAATTAGGTTAGGTTAAAGGAAATAATGCGTAGTGATGGGAAATTATCTTTCTTTATAATAGTGTGTCTTCATGAAGGTTAGATTGTGACATGGGTAACAACACTTGTATCTGGATGATACCAAAGATACTAATAACTCTAGGCTTTACGTAACACTGTGGTAGGTGGTGAGGTATTATGTCCCAGACCACAGAACATGAAGTGGGATAGGCCTCCTACTCCATACAGAAGGAGAGTAAAATTCATAGTTGTCTACCTATTTCCTACCTGGAGCATTTCACATTGAAAGGAAGTAAATCTGTAAAATTTCAAGACAATTATGCAAAGTACCAGGAGATGGATTGTACATACCAACTAGTAAAACATAGTACAAAATCACTGTTATAATAGCAAGAAGGTATTTTTATAACAAAAGTTGTTGCAACATTTTTTTTCCATTACTAGGGGACACCCCCAGGAAACAGAAAAGGTGATCCAGTCTAAATGCCTTGTGAACATGCTGATAATATATATCCTGGTCAATATATCAATGCCATTTACTCAATTACAGAACACCTTTAGCAGTATGTACCCGGTTGTTAAAGATTGGCTATGGTAAACAAACTTGAAATCTGTGTCACCTAACAATGTAAAGCAGAGATGTCTAGTGATCATAATGGTATCTTCCATGTGAGTTATATACCCAGGCATATTATGTGGAGGCTTCATGTGTTAAAGCTGATCCAGGCCATTCTGATGTGGTAACCAGGGAGCCGGCCCCAGACTTCTCCTGGCTTCAACTCTGCCTATAACCTGTATTCTTGAAATTACCCATACAGCCTAACAGTGGGTAAGATCATTGATTAGTGTGACTCTAATTTTAATATTCAGTTCTTCATGTATCTCATGCAGAATAAAATCCAGAAATGTATTCCGGCAAGTATGAGAATTTAATCTATAAAAAAGTGATATTTTAATTAAAGGTTAAGAATAGACACTTCACTGAAAAGGCCAATAGTAAGTTCTTAGGCAGGGAAATTTAACTAAAGTAACAATGAGATATCGCAATCATCAAATTGGAAAAAAAATAGAGTAAAATCCTCAGAGAAATATAAAATATAGCTTATAAAATATAATATTAAAGTATATTAAAATATTTTCCAAAATAAATATTATATTCCTGAATATGTTCCCCACAAAAATTTAAAACAAAAATACCTAAAATATCAGATAATAATGATTGGGTACTTTATATATGCTCCTAATGGAAACATAAAAATCTTGAAAATAGAAAATATCCATGAATACTAAACAGAGTAAGATGTTTAGCAGCACTTAAATATTAAATACATCAGTTGACTTGAGGAGTTTTTACATTATATTTTAAATAGAAAATAAGATACAATGAAAATAATGAAATATGTTTATTTTCAATTAAAAGAGTAAAGATACATATAAACAGCCGACAGATCCATAGATCAACTGATCTGTAGATAGATAGACTTCTAATCTGATGATGTAGAGTGTAAAAAATTATGAGAGGCTTTAATGTCAGGCCCTGAATTAGAAGAAAGAAGTGGTAAAAAGAGAAGAGGGACAGGAATTGGGGAAAGTAAAGGGGAAAAAATGTAGTGCTAAAAAAAAAAAAAATTAAAGCACCCATGATAAAAAAGCATTCAGTAGTATCTAACTTATTTAAACTGAATTATGTGAATGATTTTAGTTGGATGTTTAAATTATGGTAAGAGAAAATGTCTTTATTGTTATATATTTAAGGGGATTTTACTTTTTTACAGATTCTATTCTCTGTTTTATGACTTTTAAGAGAAGCATACAATGTTCATGTATAAGATTATAGCAAAGACATTCATTTGGAAAGAAAACAAATGATTAAGAGTTTTTAAGTTTTTATTTTGTCTGAAATTTATATTAAGCACATATGCAATTTACTGATTAACTACTTTGTCATGTGCTTAGAGGATACAAAGATAACTAAAACTTTAAAAATCTTAAAATATATTTTTCTTTAAAGTAGGAATTTTTATTCTAACATATTCTTTGTAGAATACTTATCTGACTAATATGATCTGGAAAAATATTTCTAGTTATTTCCAAAATATTTCCCAAGAACCTGAAAAAAAATCTGCAAAATATGTTTAAATTATTTATGATTATAAATCATTTATAATTTGATATTTCTTTTATAAATCATTTTGGCAAATGATTTATAAATTTGCTTGTTCTTCTAACCTAATTTTTTACTAACACTTTGTGTGTTCTTCGTTATATTTTAAAAATATTTTCAGCAAGGAGAAATATTTTAGATATATTTCTGTATTGCATAGCAATGCTGAGTATGAGAATTCTTTCTGCGTGATACACAATATTCCATTTACCTTGAGCCATCAGTGTCCTAGCTGTGATTCACTTTGCTGCCCATGAGACAATTGAAGGAGGTTTTATAGTGTAGTGGTGAAGAGAACTAGCATTGAACTTAAATGGCATTGTTAGTTTGTGCTCTTGATTGTGTCAACTGCCTACCTAACTGGATTTTGACAAATAATCTCACTGAGCATCATTTTCCTTACGATATATCAAGAAAAAACAAAATCTGCTTATTAGAATTTTTTTTAAGAAATAACATTTATAAAATGCTTAGAGTAATTAATGCAAGTATACAATAAATTAAACCCTTTGCTATTATAATTAGTGGCATTATTATTATTAATGGTGGTGACAGTAGGGGTAGGCATAGGAATAGTAATAGTAGTGATGGTGACAGTAGTATGCAGGAGATAAACATAACTATATGCAGAATATAAAAAATAGTAGGTCACTAATGTACACCATCTATGTTCTGCATGGTTTATACGTTTATTCGCAAGGACAGACTTCAAGGATACTGTGAACTTCCTGGACTTTCAACTTCAAGATTAAGACTGGAATATGTCAGAGCTCTCTGAACTGTAAAGAAAAAAGAGCAACTGAAAACAGTAACTCTGATTGCAAAATTATTCTTCTGCTGCCTTATTTGGTGTATGGGTCACTCCATATACTAAGATCCCAAAGATCCCAGATTCTGTCCCTGTTTCATATTGTATTGCCACAGACATGATATAAAGCCCCTTTTTTATTTGTCTTTTCTCACCCTTCTCTAAAAACAAAAAATTATTACTCACTGAAGGCACAGTAACAGAGGGAGAGTAGAATAAGAGAGTGTGCAAGGGAGTGATTTTGATAATTGACTGAGAAAAACCTAAGTGAGCAAAGAAGAGAGATCTCAGAGGGGTGACAAACATTGAAAAATGTGTGAGGTCAATGGCAGTCCTAAAATGGAGGAAAAATTACTGGCATCAGATCACAGAGAGTGACTTAAATGTAGAGGTCACAATAGCAAAATTAGGATTTTTGGAAAACCATTTTTTGGAAGTCATACTGTTTCTGCTAATTAAAAGTCCTGGGAATTAAGCACAATAGGAACAAGCACAACAGTGACATGCAACATAGGCACAAAGCAAAATTTATCCAGAAAAAAAAATCTTATAGGAGAAAATCAACATAAAGCTTTTAATCCCTTCACGTTCTCCATCTCACAGAAAGGGGTGCTTGGGTTAGGTACACTAGGTAATGTTGTGGAAAACAATCCCCACCCTAGGAGAGGGCAGGGAGCACCAGATCCTTTGATCTTTCTGGTTGAGGTAAGACCATGTGAATGAAAGAAACAATCTTCCCTCTGACTTTGTCCTCTAGAGAAATTCATTTATCAGTCATAAAAGGCAAGTAGAAATCTAATAGCCTTTCACAGTAATCCAGTTTAGTTCTACTGAGTTAACTCATCATTAGTCCACCTTGAGGCATAGAATGGAGTAACATCAGCAAGAATGTTAGGAAGAAAAAACAAAGAATTTTTCGCTTCTCAATAGTATGGCCACTGGGTTGTAGCTCAAGTGGAGAGGAGAAAATGATCATTGAGAATGGAAAAGTCAAGGCAAAGAGCCAGGGGTCAATGTATTGTGTGGATGATCTAAGTGGCTGCTGAATTTCTTGAGAATGACAGTGGTGATTATGTGGTGATTATGAAACAAAATAATAAAAAGAAAATACAATGAAAATAATAAGCCACTAACTCAGGTATTCAGTTTTAATGAATGAGGAGGAGTATGATTTGGTATTTAAATGACTTTGACAAGGAGAGTTAAGCGAGATGTAAGCTGATGGCAAGCATGGAGAAAGAAGCGAAGAAAAATGGCCCAGCCATGACAAGTCAGAAGATGGTCTATCCCAACTCCAGGCCCTGCTGTACGTGGCTGTGAGAGTAGGTCATCTTGCAAGGGTGATCTTACCTCAATGAAACCTCAAATGAAACCTCAAATGAAAAAGAATCTTAAGATGACAGCCAGCTTGAGTTAGAGCAGGGAATTAAAGAGAATGTTCAAAGAACAGTCCAAAGACATAAAGGATTGTGTGATGTTAGATTGAAATTTACCAGTGGGTTTAATTGGTCTGATGGTATTCCAGTGAGATTTGGGAATATTCCAAGTCAAAGAGTAATGAGAATCATGTTATAACAGATGATTGGAGAAGCTTAAACTCTGTAGAGGGCCTGATATAATTAGGGATGTGAACAATGATGGGATTGATATTAATGGCTTGTTAGGAAAAATAACAGAATTTATAATTTTTGCTTGGTTCTCAATTGCAGCTGAATCTTTAGGTTGTAGGAGCAAGCCTTTGGTGTTGAGATCTGGATCAAGATATTTACAATAGTGACAATGAAAAGCTGCTGTGCCAAGCATTTCTGTTTTAGCTGAGAATGGGTGAAAGGGGCTTACCAGGAGCAGATGGTGGTCTTAGATTCCAGGCTAGTCCTATGAGTTGTGTGACTGCACAGGGAGCTGTGTCTCAAGGTTGTTCCCATGTAACACCCATGTCTTTACGAGCCTCACCAAACACTGTGGGAACAAGTGTAGAATTAATAACTCACCTGAGGATAAAGTTTATCTTATTCATTAACCCATACTTTTTAATTTTCTATTTCAGTACAAGAGAAACTAGCATTGTGTCTACTTTACTTTTTAAATATTTCTTTCTGAAAATTTTGCAAAATTATTATTGTACAATAGAATTTTTTATAGTACAATTTTTAAAAAGTGGAGTTTTCTGGGTGGCAGGGATACATCAGTTTTTTGAACAGCATTAAATAGATGGAGTAGTCAAGTATGAAAATGCATTATATTCAAATAAGAAGAAAAGAAACAACTTTGACTCAAGAGTACAAAAGCAATCCATATAACCAAAATACTTATACCCGTGTAATATTGTGAAATTAAAATAAATAAATAAATAAATAAATAAACTTAACTTAAAAAAAAGAAACAATCCATGCACTGTTTTTTGGTAATAGGTAATACCTATAAAGTACCAAAAATTTAGAAAAAGTTTATTCAAATAAAGTAATCTTGAAAATAATATTTCAGTATGTTACATTTACTTTTAATGAATTTTGACATCTAAATGCAAAGAAAAAATATATATTTCTACTGCTATAAATAACGATGATTAATATTTTTGCGAAAACTTGTTTGCTAAGTATTCATATGCATATTAAAACTGTTTTCATATGATATAGAATGCACTTTTATTTGAAAACTTACACATAGCTATACACATGATATAAAAGAATTTTCTATAGTTCCAAGGTTTAAGCCCTCTGTTTTCAAACACTAGTACCATACCAAACCAGAGAAAGGCAGAAGACTTCTGAGATACTAAGTATTTTTTCATGTGGCAAAACTTTTTCCCTTTTTTCACTGAGTAGTAAAAATAGCTTCAAATCAGCTTATAGAATGCTCTGTTGGATTGTGCATTTCACACAAAACAGCCTTTCCCTCCAGTTGGCTTTCAGTGGGAAATAAAATTTATGCAACATTAGGGATTTAAAGCTTTTATTTGTGAATATTTACCTTAAACTATGATAAAATATTTTGTTTGGTTCCTTTTTCCCACTTTGCATACATTACTTTATCTCTATTAATAAAGAAGCTTCTATAATATGTAGTTTTATTTAAAGGAACAAGTAGACCCAGAAGAAATAAGTCTAAAGGAGCCTGTGAATTTTAAATCAAGCGTCTTTGCCTGAAGAAAACATTCTTAGCTTCCATGAAGAATTCACTAAGCTGTCTTAACCACTTGAATCTATCTAGCCCTGGGAATATGCATAAAGTTTTATTTCTTCTTTCTCTTTCTTCATTTATAGACAAACAAAATGAAGTTCCCCTTTTTTTGTGTACCTCCTACATTTCAAACCCACGAGTATTTTAAAATCATTCACCTCATGTTCAATCACCACACATTAGTAGTGGCACATTTTATTTGGGGATATGTAAAGTCATATTTTCTAGGCATTTGTTTTCCCTTTTTAGAAATGAATTTCCATAATGCACAAGCCTCAGATAGGCACCTCTATTATCTACACTTCATGGATAAGCTTCACCACTGGAAAGAAAAAAAAGAAGTGGAAAAAAATTTTTTTTTCTATTGTCAGTTTTTCTTTGAAGCATCAAATAGGATATTGATATTTTTTGGCACTTAAGCTATTTACTTACTGTGACTTAACGAGCCGTTATAAAGTGAGCCACATTCACACCGTGCATTTCATACAACTATTACTAAGACTTCTTTTCAAAAGGATTTATCTAGTAATCAATATCTTCCTTATTGTGCCATTTCCAGAAGTACTGAAGAGACTTCTCTCTGAAGCAGGCTTTGATTCTGCTTTGCTTTACCCTCTCTAAAAGTTGTACAGTACACAAGGACTCTAACAGGTGGATCGTGTAGTTTTTGTGATGTGGCTATGATCACCATTGTTTTTGGATATGCTCAGGGAAGGTGAAAATTCCTCAATTGCATTATCAAGTAAAAAGCAAAGTGGTCTAGAAATTTAAAATTATACTCGAAACCATGCTGTTTCCTGAAAAAGAACATGTCAAGATATTACTTATTAGATGTTTTAAAATTATTATTTTTAAAATGTTAGTTTATAAACTCATACAGATAATAATTCATCATTATCAATGACCAATGTAATCTGTATTCTTTCTCTTCCTTTTGTTAAACTTGACATTTTGACACTGAATTGAAGTAGGTGGTAGTGAATTCCGCAGGGACTAGACACAGAATTCCTTTTGAGCAACAGCACTCTTCATGTGATATATATTTTCTACAGATGATTTACAGGTTACAGACATGCTGTGACCTTTCTCTCCCAATTGCAAACAGATTAAGCAGAGCTGATTAACCCAGTCTGAAAACACTGGGTTGTTTTCTCCTATGGGGGTCTTTGTCAAAGCCCAGCTCTCTGAGTCCTCCCACTTCATTCGCTTGCAAATCACTGTGCCCAGAGAAGTCTTCGCTCCCTCAACCCCAAACCTGGAGCCCTGCAGCGCCATCAGCGGCAATATCTTCCTATTTCAGAGACGTCTCTTATTTATCAGAAACGCTGAATGGAAACCAATCAGATAGAGAGATCCTTTGGCTTCAGCTTCCTGCCTGTCTGAGTTAAAAGTGATGCTCGAAGAGAGAGAGCCACACTGAGATGCGCGAAGATTCAGCTGTGAAGATACTATAAAAAGAAAAGAGAAGGACCGAGACAGAAGCAACAGCGGAATTGTCAGTGCTGAGCAGAGCTAAACTCAGTTCCATTGCTAGGCAAGGTGAGTGTTATTTACTTTGCTTGACAATGTAAGCTATTTAATTTTTGCTTTCTTATAATGAAGTAGTACAAATACTGCTTTTCTCCTAGTTGCTATATTTTTGCACACTCTCTCTCTCAACATTTGGAAGCACGTAGGAATATGTTTTGTAGTATTTGAATAAAATATTTCAATACTCAGTGAAAAAACTTGCAACATTTACTTCTTATTTTACTTTTCAAAAAACTGATACCTACCTGAGCTCTTTTTATCGTCTTCAAATTTGCATATAGAATATTGTTATAAAAATAAAACTAAACTTCAAATTGTACTAGTTGATTGTGGAGGCTTTGAATTACTTACATATTAGTGTGTTTATGTATACCATTACTATATACATTTGAAATGGATTCTTGGTTTTCTCATAACTTTTGTTTAAATAATTTGAGTCAGAACTGTCAAAAATAAAGACATCTTTGTGCATAATTTAATAAGAAGTGGTTTCTTTATTTTCAATATTAAAAATAAAACAGTATATAAATAGTAAAAATAACACATACACAGAAGGGTATTGGATGTCAGGATTAAGGTGATCACTTTACCTGGAAGAGGTTTCTTTATATATTTTTGGTTCTCACTCAGGTCAGCATTAAGAATGTGTATGTCTGTTGAGTATAATTGCTTTCTATTATCCTAGGCAAATGTAACTTAATGTCATGAAGAAAACCACAGGAAAGAGAGAGTGTTTCAAAGCAAACACTGGCATATTTTTTGTTTGCAGTGATATGTATAATGCATTGCTTTGATAGAACATTGTTTTGTTTTTTCCCTTGCAAGCTCAATATAACCATACACATCAATTAAATTTTTGCAAGCACACTAATCTCAAAGAAAAGCTTGAATTTTAACTACAAGGGTCATCAAAATTCTATAGTATTTACAGCTAAATACTGTTATAGGGTGAAGTTCTCAGAACCTCTTTTAAATAACAAAGGTGCAATGAAAGGAAAGTTATCAACTGTAAGAAATAAGTTTACATTTATTTCTATCAACTTTTTGATGAGAATGCAATGGGCTATATATTTGAGGAGAAATTGTTTTTTTCTGGAGATGTGTTACCATTTCATGTTTTATGTTGAAGATATATGAGATTCCTAATAAGATTGTTTCATAAGGTTTCTAAATCTATGTAGCATGAAGAATGAGTGATTTTGTGACATTAAAAAGTGGTAACTTTTGCATTACAGAAGAGAATGTTCATATGGCTCCCTTTGCTTTATCTATGAAATTAGAAGAGTTACCTGTCTTCAGCCACAACTGATTAAGAATGAAATTGATCATTCAATGTTCTTAACTTTGTAGAAACCTCCTACATTCAGTAGATGATTAATCCTATTTTCAGATTCAGACACTAGTTCATTGCCTAGACAATGCTCTGTCAAGTACGGAATACATTTCTGTAACTATGAAACTGGTTAATCCAGGCTTGAATGGCAGATCTTTTCAAAGATGAAGAAAATGAAATAACATGCTATTTTAGCATATAGCACCAAAGAACTTGGGCACGACATGAATAATATGCATTTGTAGTCTTATCACCAGACATAGTATGGGTTCAATGAAAGTTTTTCCAAATGAAGAGTACATAAATAATTACATGTACTTAATAGATATAATCTGACATGTAGAAATGCTATCATCTCTATATTTATGTGTTTTGAAAAATGAATAAAAATGTAAGATAAGTACATGTTATAAACAAATTCATTTCTAGAAATAGTGAATACAAAAATGCTCTAGAGAAAGCAGCTAGTAGTATTAATTTAAGAGTAATTCACTAAGTTTAAATCAAACAGATTTGGTAGTACTAATAAAGTAATAGTCATATAAGATAATATTATTTTCCAGGATGCACGAGTATTATTTTTTCTTTTATTACACTATTTGATAGCTTTTAAAATATTTGAAATTATTTACATAATTATGCCACTATTATTACATTCATTGCATAATTGAAATAAAATGTCTTGTGACACTGCCTGTTTGTGACAAAATCACAATATCAAAGTTGATTTTTAAATTACTCTTTTAAGTGTTGTGTTGCCCGGCTTAATAAATTGTATGTTGGATCAGAAGCTCTTCTGAATGTCACCTTGCATGGAGAGGTTTCATTTGGCCTTTTCCTGTAACCCCTATACACGCAAAGCTTAGCCAATGCAGTGTGCCTTCCATGATACATTCACCAAGTGTGATTTTTACAAAAATAATAATTGGAGATTTTTTTTCTACTGGCTTGTCTTTCTTTAGGCATCAGTAATGATATGAGACAGATATTCCTTCCTACGATGAATCTATAGTATGTGGGTGCAGTTAAGAATGCTTTAGAAAATGCTTAAAATCTATAACAAAATATGTAAGCAATGTAACAATATATTATATGTCAGAAAGTATAACTTAAGGTAAAAGTTAATTTAAACAATACAAGAAATATGCCATGAATAAACATTGGCTGTAACTTGTTCTCTATGAAAGTGAACAGACTAGATGGATCATTATATAGCATTAATGCCGATGCCTCAATGTGACTTATCGTTAGTTTGCGGTATTCTTTAAGAGTTATTTTGTTAACTAAAAAACATATTTAAATATAATGTAGAAATAATATTACATTTGAAAAAATTGTGATACTTAAAAATGCCCAAATACTTATAACTCCAATGATATATATGTATATTTTTACATATATATTAATATATATACACACAAAAAATCAGTAGCATTATTAACTGTAGAGTAAATTTTGTTCATGGTGAATTATTTTATAATAAAAATTCTACTTAGGTTCTTGAGTATTTTTCTTCTTAAATAATCTACCTGTAGTTAAGTTTTCCAAAGAAAGATGAAAGCATGCTAAATAGGACCAAAAGGACATAGGTTTAAAATAAGGTTTGCTCAATTTTACCCGATGCTAAATTTATTAGTATGATCATTTTTATTGTAGAACATAGGATATATTTCCTAAGATTTCTTTCTTTGTATTTTACACATTTGTTTTCAAAAATGAATTGTTTCTTCAAAGATATTCCAAATAACTCTCTCAATATCTATGTCATTATCTTATTTAGGTGTTTACATAAAATTCTAGAACTTTAGAAAAGGAGTTTTAACTACCTACAACTCTGATTTTACACAGGAAAAAAACAAGGCTTAGAAAGATAGGTTACATACCCAAGGTTGTCAAATTAAATATTAAAAATTGGCAATACTATATGGACAAGTATCATATTATGATATTAAATCATGAAAATCAGAGTAGGAATACAGATGGATGGATAGGTAGGTAAGTAGGTAGGTAGGTAGATAGAGTCATAAAGTTGAAAACAATGACTTGTGGGTTGTTTTAAACATCCTGAAAAAGTTTATTCTCTTATGAGTCACTTCAGTTTCTCTGCACGGAACCATCATTATCCTCATTATTAAAATATTGCAAGGAGTGCATAGTGAGGAGAGTGTCTTAAAGCACTTTTATACATTTCCAAAGCAGTCCTAACATGTTAATATACTTATCCCTAAATTTAGCATAGTAAGACATGGTCTTATAGCCACATTACAAATGCAAAGTGCCTGAATAAAAGCAGGGTCTCTGGAGCCTAACCAAGGGATTTTATATTAGCACTACCAAGAAACACCTCCCCAGACATAAAAATCGTGATAATGGATCTTATGGGCTATGAAAGGAAAATGGAAACATCATGAGGTGGTGTTGTTATCAGTTGTTATGTGTGTGTGTTACTTATATATTTATTTATTTATACATTTTTAGGAAAAGAGGTGGGGAAAAGGAGAAGAGGTGAATATTTTCTTAAAGTGATATTGAAGATTTTTTTTATTCCATTAATGTAGCAAATTATAAATCAATTGTGGGAGCAATAAATGTTCTCTTGTCTATTTCTCATAATGAACAAAATAATTATTGGTTTCTCTAAGTAATCAGCAAAGCACCAGAGCATATGATTGTCTCATAAGAATGGATTGGAAGGCATACCCCTCGTATCAAATTTTGAGATTGGCTCTATGGTTCTGAAGAGCATAGATGACTTCATTTTATTTTTTACTCCAAACACGAATTCAACTTATAATGAAAATATCAGTAGCTAACAGTTATTATTTAAATTTAGAGCTTAAAGATTTAATATAGTCATAAATGTACTGGAAGAGACAGATATATCTGACAGAATTTATATCGGAATGTGCTGTGCTTACCACATTTTATGTATTATTAATAGAGTATCCAAAGCATAATGGACTTTTTTTTTCATATTTAGTGAAATGGGCTCTTGGGAAAGTCTTACAAAACAAGAAACAATATTTACAGGAAGTCAATATAACAAAGGAGACAATAAATTTTTCATATTCCAATGTGTAGTCTAGATAAATGGATACCGAAAATTCACTTCTTGGGTCAAAAGACATAATATAAAATATACTGCTTTTATAAAACTGGGACATCTGCCCTAAAAGTTCTCTGAGGGAATTTTCCCCCAATCAATTTATTATATATTTGCTTTTTTTCTACCAAAGCAGTGTACTATACTAATGGCATACATAAGTGCCAGAAATGGTTTTTTTAAATATTCACATCTATGTGTTATAAATACTTTACAATATAAAGAATACATAAGAAATTCAAATATCTTCTTTTTCACTTCATCAGCAATTAAGCCACAGGTGAAACATCAAGAAAACTTACAGTTCAAATTACAAAGTAACATCTGTGTATCTTTATCTGTATATATGCATATATATATGTGTGTCGTATTTTTATTTCTGTGTATCTGTATCTACAGCGACATCTGTATGTGTGTGTATACCCAAAATACATATAAAATAGAAAGGAATAGCATAGTCATTTCAATGTATAAATTAATCATAATCTTTAATTATTACAGTGATGTAACATGAGACACTAAAAATACTCTTGTTGCAATTATAGACGTTATGAGCAAATGATAAAATAGCATAAGAACATTTTTAATTTTAGAAAACAGTTAAAGTCAATTATAGTCCATGTGCTATGTTTGATTTGGATAATTATTTGAATAAGAATAGACTTTTATTTTTTTAACTATACCTAGAAATAATTGTTTTCTATTGAATGTTGACAACTCTTGAAGACTTCATAAAAATATAATCTCTTTACCTACTCTTATGGGGGGTGGGGAAAATATTATACAAAGTAGGAATCAGAATTCTATCACAAGCCATGTTTAGATAAAAAAATAGATAATTCTTATCAGAAAATAAAATCTTCATAATTTCACATTTGTTATGTTTAACATTACATTGTGGAATTTTAAATTACTTATTGGCCACTTTCCCTAGCTGAAGATCCATAAGCATTTAATATATATTGTAAATTAACGATTTGCTTGATTGCAAATTTGCTTTATATTAAAAATATGGTACTGAGATTAAATAGTATTGCCTTATATCTAATAAGATATACATAATAATAAACAGTCAAGGATAAATATTGTTATTACTGCTACTTCTTCTAGATTAATGTTATAACTTTTTGGTAGCTGTTAAACAACTATGCATGTACTAAGCAGGGATTGAAATTAACTATTTGGAGATAGCGAACAGTTTTGTTTTTCCTATATCTTGCCATTTTATCTAGATGATAAGACATTTAAATATGGCTTTAGTTCAGCTCTCTTTTTTTCAATGTAAGAGCATTACATAAGATTCAGATATATACATATTTCTGATGATACATAGTCTTCCAAGGACTAAATAATTAGCATGCCATTATAATAATATGCATGCTTCTGTATACAAATCATATTCATCTTTTTTGTTTTGTTTAGAATTCAGAACCCTGATAGAATCTTTGACAATGAAGAATATTATGTTTTACCTGAAATACTTATATTTTCTTTTATAATTAAAATTAACTTTAGTCAGTTTAAAACAGGGGATCTTATTGAAATACAAAGAGTGAATGTCAACAATAAAATGATCTTTTAAAAAGATATTAGTTATTTTAGTACATTGAAATGGAAAGATTTTTATCAATACTGTCTATATCTGCATATTTATCTCTGTCTAAATGGATAAATATTTAAATATGCATGATGTGTTTCAAGCTCACTACTTTGGATGTGTGACCTGTCTTAGTGTAAAACTTGGTTTTCAATAGCTAAATATGTAAGATTATTTTATTCAAATAGGGAAGTTGTTTCCAACTTTGAAAATCTTTTGTGATTTTAGAAAATTAAGAAGAGAATTGTTCTGACAAAATTTTTTGACATGAGCATATATCAGGAAGCTACTCTGAGTTTGTAAGTATTTATACCCAAAGATGAATATTGAAATTTACAGTAACCAAATGATAGAATGAAAGAAGACAAGAGAGAAGTGGGATTCCACAGCAGACTTTGTAGCAGAGTCACACAATAGTTTACACTTAATAATGATGCCATCGTGGACCTTTTACTTCTCCCCAGACCTAAGCTGCATGCAAGTTTGCTGCTTGACAGATGAAGCATTGGCTTTGGGATCACCACAACCCTTTACTTGAACGTGAACATGAAGATTCTTCTCTGACATACCTAAGACTAAACCATGTTTATTGAAGTCTTGCATTAAACTTGATCCTTAAACATATTCAGGGAGTAATGAAATATTATGAAATATTATTTCATAGTAAAAATGTCAGTTACATATGTTTTATGTTATTGAAATATAATGACTATAAATTGTACTCTTCCAATTACAAGAATATTTAGGTTAGCAACCTATACAGAAACAATGTGAGGAAATTCTATCTCAGATTAAAAATTCTATCCAGATTATAGGTTTGGAGAAATGTATCCCTAATTACTTTAAATAATATTTTGTTCTTTAAAATATGGATTTGAAAGGACATTTTGAAAAATAAGTAATTATTTGATCATTATAGAATTCTATACATATTCATACAATACAGGGGCTTGCTACAATTAAGAGATATTTTATAAACTGTCATAGGTAATTATTATTAAAATTAGAGTTGTACACCGTTTGTCCCAGTGTAATCATTTGATGTTTTATTTATTTTTCTTTCTTAATTTTTGGCTATGTCAACCAGACTCAGATGAAAAGTGACCTTTAATTAGCTTCATTGAGAGAAAAAATTTAAAATATTAACTAATTAATTTGCAACAAGTAGATTTTAAACAATTTTATCATATAGAAAAGAAAGCATATAAATTAGGATCCCAGAATGTATATGTAATATTTAGCATGTGATTAAAAATCTTGTCAATGACGTATATATATTAGTATGCTATATCAAATAATATACTAAGTTAATTGTATATATATGATGAATTAAGGAGTCACTATTTTTAATATGCTATGTCCATGTTGTGCTGAAAGTGTTACATATATTTGCTCCTGTAAATATAATCTATGGGGAAAGATATTCACAGCCATCTTCTTTTTATCCTTTTTCTTATGCTTTTATTCTAAATCATTTGGTGGCTAAAATAGAATTCACTTAAGTTGTAGGATGTTTCTTGCTTTCTAACAAATTGAGCACAAATCTATGGTGATTCATAGAAAGCAGATAGGTCTTTTCTGTGCATTGCACTGTGATGACTTGTTTCTCTCTTTGCTTTTGACTACTTGTTCTTTCTGACCTTCGCTGCAGTTTTTGCTTTGCTGCTACTTCTGTTTCCGCACCTTCTCTTTTGCTTCTTTCCCTGGTTCATTCTTCTCAACCGTTACTCCTCTTCCACTTTAGAGACAGCATATATTTCACATGAGTGCCTATCTTTTTTAATTTGGCTTTCATTTTGAGAGATGATCCAGTTAATTGTAATAGAAAATGGCCTTCCCAACACAAGAAACTCCCTAGATGTGGGAACTAATAAAAATTGGTCAACATATTTTATGGCCAGTTTTAGAATCTCCTTTCCTCTGCTCCACCTATCTCCCTACTTTTACTTTCTGACTAAAAATGGGCATTATAGGGAGTTGAGTATTACTGAGGTCACAATTCATGAGGGAAAGATAAGTAGAACAAGAAGTACTTCTACTAACAAGGGGCCTGTCTGTAAATCCAGGAATGCAGCCCTGCATGTCTATAGCTGCACAAGGATTTTGGAGAATTAAGAAAAACTGAGGACTGAAAAGCTAAGGACATCCTTGTAT
Organism: Lemur catta; assembly: GCF_020740605.2. Lineage (NCBI taxonomy): Eukaryota > Metazoa > Chordata > Mammalia > Primates > Lemuridae > Lemur > Lemur catta. The sequence continues at coordinate 17,219,383 of NC_059139.1, read as the reverse complement.
AGTTGATACTCATGAAAGGAGTTGGGGATATAGAAATTGGTAAAATGTTTTTATATTGGCTGCTTGGCTAGAGGAACCCCATAACTGATGCATCTAACTTTTCACATAAAGAAGCTTATCTTGTGTCCCTTTACCATGCAGTAGAAATGCCAGCCCATCTTACAGCTTCCAGATGTAGGTTGATGCCACGCTTTCCATGACACCACCACTGCAGCGTGCTATCTTAAATGTGTGCAGGTTTGTTGAGAGGCCTATTCAGAATTCTGTATGAGCCCTTCATTTTCCTTTCTTTCAGACTCACAATCAGGAAATAAATCTTTAGATTATTTGTAATAGTTCATCTATCCATTAGCTGATTGTTTCATATTCTTATTTTTGAATTTACTTCTTACTGAACACTTGCTACATCCTAGGCACTAGACTGTGGTGAGCTGCACTGGCTGTGTTGGGAAAGCCACTGTCACATGGACACCACTGTTGTTTCCAAACAACTTCAGTTAGAGATTCCTTCCTTGCCATTGTGACAAAATGTCTACTTGTAACTTTTTCTCTCTCTCTTCATTTTGCCTATATAGCTTGGATGTAATCTTTATTCCACCATTATCTAAGAGCATTAAACTCATTCAAAGAAAATTTTGTCCAGTCTATATATTTTCTCTTCAGTATAAACATTCCACATGGCTTTAATTTGATGAATAATATTTTTATATATCATCCTACCACTTTAGTAATCCTGTATAAAGTGAATTCATTGCTCCTAAAGTTAAAATGAATAATCTTAATATGAAATATAGAAAACACAATGAGTAGAACTATAAATCTTTTTAAAAAAACTACTTTCAAATTAGTTCCCAAGGCAAATTTTTTTACTCCTCACTGCTTCTAAAAAGCAGATATAGAAAAAAAATGTCTTCATCATGTGTAATTACCTCTTTTAAAATAAGATGTTGGCAAATTCTGAGAGATAACCTATGTCATATCTTACATTGGTCTTTTTCTGTTTACTTGGTCCATTACTTCTTAAGAGAAGTTTAATACTTCTTTCCTATATTGTTTTCATAATATCTTAGTTGTTCACCTGACCAACAATTCCTTTAGCTACTGGTGTATTTTACAAAATATAATTTTATAAATTAAGGATCTGTCCGAGTAATCTTCTGTCTCCTTATCTCCACAAATACCCCGTCACATCCAGAAATAAGTTCATACTCCTCAGCCTTGAATTCAAGTTTTTGACAATTGGTTTTATCTTATATTTTAATTTTCTGCTATATTCTGAGTCTTAAAAATATGGTGTCTAATTTATATCTATAAACTATTACCTAGAAATATACTTGAAACATAGTATTTTGTTAGAAAATACTTGAGGCGCTTAATTATCTCCAAGTTCACTTTCAAAATCACTCTAGTCAAAACAGATACCATACTTTAAGGAAAAGACTTGCCCTTGCCTGACTCTATGCCCTTTCCCATATTATTCCCTATTATTCAAATATCATTCTCCACTACTACCCCATCATAACAGTAACTATCAGTCATTAAAGAGTATATCAGGCCTTCTGGAATATATGCTAAATTCAGGTAGCAGGGCCAGGGATTTTTATTTTTACCAAGGAATACTAGACATTCTTGGTCACAAAGCATCTGAGGGCCACTGCCTTAAAATGTCCAAAGTATAGGTTTTAAATGGTCAAAACTATTCTGAATTCTTTACAAAAATATTGTATTTATGATTTAATGTGAGTTTCCTGGAAGAAAATCCATATCTTTAGTGTTATTCATGAAGAGTTTCCATATTTGCCCAAAAAAGTATGGACTGTTTAGCAGTCCATAAATTAAAATATTTATGCTCAACAACATGGCTTTATCAGAATAAGTATAGAAGTGGACTAGGCTGATGATGTCAGTAGACTCACGGTCTCTTCCCAGCTTCCACATTTACTTGTTCTGTTTTGTGGGAAGGTTATCTTTAATTCTGGGTGTAGATTGTTTCATATACAACATGCAGTAAACAAAAAGTTTAGATAGGCAATATTTACACTTAGATGGGTGGTAAGGGTAACTGCAGGCAGGGTACTGGAGTCAGACATCTATCTGCAAAAACTAGTTTTAGTATATACCTCATGTGTGGGTTTGAGTAAATCATAATGCCTTGGGGCTCCAGGAACTTCCTGTGTAAAAGTAAAATATTAGCAGTAAGTACATTATAGGGTATTCTGAAGAGACACAGATGATGGCTTTTATAACTACTGTTATTATTAAGACTGTTATTGTTCAGATTCATTATATCTGGGTAAAGGGTATTGGGTCTTTTTTATTTATAAAAGTAGGAGAGTGACCTGGATTAATTTAATGAATAATTTCATTGTTTTGAAATTAGATACGGTAAGTCTGGAAGTAGCTTTCAACATTATCAATGTAAATATTCATATATCATATGGTTCCTTAAGTTGGCATAGCATATAGTGGAAATACTTTATATTTTGAACAATTTTGTGTTGTAAGTTTATACCATCTTGAAATTAATATAGAATATTTAATATCATAGATAGAACACTATAAAGTTTATTTCTTGAAGTTTAAATGAGTATATTACTCATGAATCTTGGAGATGTGAATGAGTTATGAAAGTCTTTTAAATCAATGATAATAAAATTTCACAGTATCTCATATCATCACGTATTTTAATGCCAGGTATTTAACTTTCCTTTTTTTTTTTTTTTTTTACCATTTTTATAATTTCACCCTTTTATTCTTTGAATTATATTAAGAACCATAAAGTAAATGACATTCTTTACCTTAAAATGAATCGAGCTTATAAAAGATGGTTTATTTGTGTAAGGATTTACTGTTATTCAAAAAATGTAGCTCATACAAAAATGATAATAATGATTACAAACTTATGAGTAACATTCACTAGAATTAACCTGAATATTATATCTGTGGTAAATGTTAATAATTTGACAGTTTATCCCTAAGCTTTAATATTTATAAAATATTTTAATTTATATTACTTACTAAATTTGTTCCATAATCAGGTATTAGCACCAAATATTTATTCAACTTTTACTATGTATCAAGAATTTTTCTGGGTGGTGCAAGCGCAATACAAAGTTTTTAAGCACAAGAAGATATTTTCTGTAGGAGTGCAACAAATAATAAATACGATAATTGCAAGTATTGATGAATGTTGTACAGACAGGTGTTGTGATGGAGAATGACTAAAGCGGTAGGTGGAACTTCAGTGAAGGTAGTGAGGGAAGTTTCTTCAAGAAGATGACATTTGAATTCTGAACAAGGAGAGTGAAATATTATGACAGACACCATCTTAGGTACAAGAAGCAGAAAATACAAAGGCTCTAGTATGTTAACAAAATTTGCTCATTTTATAATATAATCCTAATTATAATTAATTTAATGTATATATCCCACATTGTTAAATTATGTCTATTGCAATATTTATAAACATATAATGAGAATGTAAACTGGACATTTCCCATTTTCCATAGCAGTGTTTTACCAACAAAACCCTATAGTCTTGTATTTCTTCTTGCTTTATTAAATAAGATGTCTCAATATAATATGATCTTCATCTTTGTATGTATACCAAGTTAGATTTTTATTCAATATTACTATTTATCCAGTGGCAGAAATTTTAAATGGCTACTATAGAATATTAAAATATTAACTATGAATGTCTAAAAATTTAGTTCTCTAGTTGCTCCTGGTTATAAGTAAAAGAGTCACTCAAGCTAAGGCAGGAAGTGGGATCCTATATTGTAAGGACATCTATATCTGTATAGATCCCTCTCTATTTCTATATCTTTATATATAATGATAAGAGAAAGTTAATCTTACAGCTCGCAAAAAAAAAAAAAAAAAAAAGAATTCCACAAGAAGACTGAGTCTCCTTTAGCCTGAATGTTGAGAGAGATCCTGTGCTTCTTGGAGGCACCAGAGACCACAAATCTTTTGTTCTAGGATTCTCTCAAATGTCACCAAAGGTTGTTGACTCTTTCCTATCTGTGTGACTTTTGTCCTGAACAAAGTTTTCAGACTTCTAGTATAGTTTCTAAAAGAAGGAACCTAATTTTGAGGGCAATTATTCTCTACTTCCAAGGATCTTCTGTCTTGCCGTTTCCACACTCATCACTTTGTCTATTATGTCATGACTATTTTTAATTTTTTGGCACTTCTGTGACTTCTCTTCCTTTTTTATTGACTTATTCTTTGGTGATCTACAAATTTCTGAGATACTCATATTCCTATAACTCATGTTTCTTTGCATCAAGACTTGAGGCAGTCCTTTGGTTGGTATCCAATTATTTTCCTAACCATATCTGAATTTGGTGATGACCTCAGCCATCTTTTCTCGAATCCCCTGATATACAATGTATTTTCTAAAAACTGACCTTTCAGCTCATGACAGAGAATGATTGGACACCTTTCTCTAAAAATACCTGTCAGCATGGTACTCCTTGTGTATCAGTAGGTCTATACCACTTGTGTAAAATAAACAGTTATAATAACAATATTCTTCTCCAAGATAACATGTAGATAATATGCCTCTCATCTCATGCAATAAAGTATACAGTTTAGCTAAAATGCCATACAATAAAAATAAAAATAGGCAGGGCTTGGTGGCCCATGCCTGTAATCCTAGCACCTTGGGAGGCCAACGCGGAAGGATTGCTTGAGCCCAGGAGTTAGAGGTTGCAGTGAGCTGTGATGACCCCACTGTACTCTAGCTCAGGTGACCAGAGCAAGACCTTTTCACAAAAAAAAAAAAAAAAGAAAGAAAGAAAGAAAGAAAAAAAAAAAGAAAAAAGAAAAATACTCAATTTGAATTTTTAAGATTGTATTATAAACAACTTAACATATATTTTCAGCAAGGAAGCACAACACTGTTACTGTTTTGCATGAATCATGTTTTGCTAAATTATTCTTCAGGTAGGTTCTGCTTTGCTTGATCATCAAGCTGATTGATATGTCACATGTCAAATGGTATGGCATTTATCATTTTGATCTGATGCTAACTCTATACCTTTCAGCTTCCTGCATCTCCCTTCCAAACCCAAATCCTCTAGCTCTTCTTTTAAGCTAAAGAGTACAAAAAAACTCAGGCTTACTTAAAAACGAATTGTGATGATTAAGTGCTCTGGTTCTGAGTCAGAAACATCAGCTCCATCTCTCGCCTCCAAAGTGGTCTCAATTAATTTATTTCATCTTCCCAAATCTCAGTTTTCTCATGTAAAAATGTATATAATTTTAAATCTTAGGATTATTGTCAATGATTATGGTAATACATGAATCAAAATGTTTATCATGGTAGGCACTAAATAAATGTTAATCTTGCTTAGGCTTATTATATTCAAAAGGTATTCAAACTGTCAATTTCTAATAACTTTTTAGAGAATTTTACTACTGTGTTTGAGAAAAGTAGTAACAATTTTCTGTACATCTTTCAGGAGATTTTCTTGCCTAGACTTTTAAAAGAAAATAGAAGAAGAAAAATAATTACGTCTCTAAATAATTGATGGAAAAGATGCTTTGGGCCTATGCTAGGATTTTACTTGATTAGGTAGTGTATTTTCTCAAAGGAAATCAAAAACAGGTTTTAAAAATATCATATGGTCCATCATGAATGCAATGTGGGAGTAACAATGAAAACATATTGAAAAAATTGGAGAAATGTTAAAAATTATGTAAGCAATCACTTTCAAAAGGCACAAAACACAAAAAGCTCTCCCAATTATTCGTGTATAAAATACATATTTGAAAATGTATGAAAATATGGTTCTTGGAAAATATTTGTCCAATTTTAATCATTAATAAAATGGGATAAGTTATAATGGCTTCTAATGATATAACATGTTATTTTTAAATGAAAAAACTAATCCTATAAAAGGCAATTTTTCTGTTGAGTGAAAGATTTTTAAATTAAGAAAAGAATAATTCAATATAGTCAGGGATTATTACAGCAAGAAGGAACCTAACTGACCTTTCATTTAATTGACTGATTTTACAGGTAAAAATACCAAATCCTGAGATGCTTAAAGTGGTTCCAGAGTAGAAAACCCAAGAGTATAATCCAGTTCTTCTGGAGTAGATTATGTAATTAAGAATGGCTTATCAATGAAAATCTTTATATTTTTACAAAATCCTTTTGGATTCATAACCGTTTACATGTAAAATATGTCATTATATTAAGATGAGTAAAAAAAAGTAAAAAAATGACTGCCATTTAATTCAACACTGCAGTGGGCCTGGCTCTCTCCAAAACCTTACTGAAATAAGAATAGGATGCATCACCTGAACCTCCCATGTAGAGAAGAAAGAATTGATTTATGCCAAGGTTTTGTGCTATCTCCAAGAACTAAAGTGGGGTTAACTAATTGTTTCTTAAACTGCACGTGGGGGATTTATACTCCATCATAGTCTGCTAAGAGAGCAATGGATGATGGTAAAAAGATTAGAAAGAGGAGGCTTCTATTCATTTACCACTCTGGGACTTAATTTCTTTATTTCAAAAATGGTGGAGCGAGGCTAGAAGACATGAAAGGGCTCTTTCAGTTTGAAAGTCATTTGAATGTTTGCTTGAAAATGGTCATATTAAACTTGCAACCATTTTTCTAACAAACTCTCATCTTATAGGAAAAATAATAGAACAGTAAAAATAATTGAAATACTTGGAAGTGTCCAAAAGCCTGCCTATCATGCTCAAACACCTGACACGCTTGAAGGCCTTTTCTGAGAATGTGGACTCTTTGTTTTGGTGACCAGACTAGTACCACATCTACTGTGTCTGCTCCATTCATCTCCATCTGGCCTAAATTTCCCCACACTAACATGAGAATTTCTGTGTATAAAAAGAATGTGAGTTGGAATTTCATTATTGTCATACACACATATTCAGAAATTTACACATTTACCCTGTTGACAGTACCACTCTGCTTCAAGTATCTTGCCAGCACATTCACATCTATCATAAGCTGATAACAAATTTAAGTATCAACCACCTAAAAGGAAAATAAGCACAGTTATCTATTTTAATTTATTTTTGTGGTACAGCTAATTCAATTACTGTAATCAACGCATTTAATTGAACTCATTATGTATGTTTCTGCAGCTATAAAATTGTGCTATTTTTACACTATTTGCATGTACAAATTATGTTTATATAATATCAAGGAATCACATGATATAGAGAAATTTGTTAATAAGACTGATAAATCCTTTGGAAAAATGATAATATTATATATGTTAGTTTGACAATTTTAAGAATAAATATTGGATTAATTTAAAGAATAAATTTATTAGAATAATAATAAATAATATTATTCTAATAAATAATTATAATGTCAAATGAATTCCTTACAAAAATCCTGAAATTGTAAAATACTAGACTTTTTAAAAAAATAATAGAGGATCAGCCATTTCTTGGAGAGATTATATGTTGGCATCTCTTCATAACTCTATTCTCTGTCATTATTTCATTGGTTTATGTCTGAAAAAGAAAAAAAAAAGACATTCTATAATAAAGACATCTGCACTCAAATGTTTATAGCAGCACAATTCACAATTGCAAAGATGTGGAAACAGCCCAAGTGCCCATCGATACATGAGTCGATTAATAAAATGTAGTATATGTATACCATGGAATACTACTCAACTAAACAAAAACAGCCGTGATCTAGCACCTCTTATATTATCCTGGATAGAGATTGAGCCCATCCTTCAAAGTGAGGTATCACAAGAAAGTAAAAACAAACACCACATACTTGCCATCAAATTGGTACCAACTGACCAACACCAAGGTGTTCACATGGTAGTAATACTCACTGGGTGCCAGTTAGGTGGGGCAGTGGGAGGGGTAACCCCACAACTAATGGAAGTGGAATGCACTGTACGGGGGAGGGACACGCTTGTAACCCTGGCTTGGGGGGGGCAAATGCATTACATGTAACCAAAATATTTGTACTCCCATAATATCCTGAATTAAAAAAATAAACAAATAAACAAACAAACAAACAAAAAACCTCTCTTAGGCACTTCAGATACTAGAGCCATCAATTAAAACTAAAAGAAATTACTATTCTTAACCATGTTTTATCTATAATGTTATGGGAGTAAGAAGAAAAGCATGAGTGTATAAGATAAACTCCTCCATGTCACAAAAGAGCAGCACCCTCTGTTTCAATGTAATATCTTGAGGAAACATTTAACAATAGCAGTATCTGATAGTCAATTAAACATTTTGTTTTTACAATCCATTTACATGAAAATTAATTATTTATAGGTAAATTATCTCCTCTCCTTGTGATTTCCTTCTGGAGTTAAAGATTTCTTTCTGATGTTCAGAAGAAGGAAATTAACCTATTCACTAATCAAATCAATCTCATTGTAAAATACCGTTTTGCAGTACAGTACTACAGATTCTGTTTTTCTTTGGCAATGAACCTTTATTTATAATGATAACTTGCCTGAGTCTGTGGGAACATGGGTAGCAGCTATGTTGGCTAAACCACATATATTAATAATTAGCATAAAGGTTCTTTTTGCCAAAGATATTGCTGAAGTTATATAAAATCCTATATATTCTTGGTCTGTGTTTTATATATGCATCATATTCTATGCTACTTTTAAGGGTTTTCATGTACATGAAAACAATCTTAATATATATATCCTGTTTATATAAATATAGAGAAAAAATCACTCAATCCAAGTTACCTGAGTCTTACATGATTCCTCCCATCCTTTATACAACTCAACAGAAAGAAATTGTAGTTGATTTTCCTTCCAACTTTTCTAATTCGTTTTCATAATTTTCTGACGGTAAAAAAAAAATAATTATCTTTTGGGGAAATATACAATTTTAGAACCATAAGTGAGGTACTGTCCACAAATATGCCAACATTAATAAGTCAACATCAAACTCAGTTAAAAGTACATCCAAACACAGAGTGCAATTCATATGTGAAACTGCTCCAAAACTTCACATTCATAAAACCAAGCCACTTAGCACAATACTTTAGCTCCCTCTTTTGGATATCCCAGATTACAATAAGAAAATAGGAGAAGCTGCCCTTATATGCCTTCATTCCTACTGGTATTTTATAATATTTGAGTTCATGTTTGTTTCATTATTAAATTTTGTAAAAATAATCATTTTAATCAATTTCCAAGTGAAAATAAACCGAATCTACATCTGGAAATAGTTTTACTAATTGAATGCTCAGACATTGAACACTTAATTTTAAAGGTAAGGATACATTTTGATACAAGTGTTTTAATACATATTATTCAAAATGAATTAATAGATACTTAATTGTATGAGAATCTTTAAATACTATTTCTCCAAATAAAATTTTTGGGCTCAGTTATCCTATAAACTATGTACTAGTTATCCTTAAAACATTTAATAACCAAAAAGGACTTTTAAAAGTATTGAACAGCAGATATTATATATTTGATGAATTCTTATTTTAAATGTTCTTAACTATTTTCCTCAGTTATTTCAGTAGTGACATAGAAAATAATAGATCAGGATGTATAAAAAAAGAAATTTGTGAAATTGTCTTGGAGTTATATATGTATCTTATATATATAATATTTATATATAGATTCTATTATACATAAAATAAACATTGAAAACCTATATAACAAAAACTTAAATATATATAAAATATATCTTATCCTAGAATAGTATCACAAAATAATACTAACACTAAAATCATCCAAGCTCCTACAAAGCATATTGTCATATTTGGTTATAAGTTTTTATGTTTTTTGCAGTACTTAGCTATAGCATTAAAATGTTTAATATTTAACAGCAGTAAATATCATTTAGGTAAATAAACTGTAGTTGATGAGATTGTTGCTTTCCAGAAATAAAGAGAAGTTGAGCTATTTTTAAAGTATCTGAAAGTATAAATGAAGAAATATTTTATTTACTTTTTTGCAATTGAAATTTATTTGCTTAATGTTTATTTTGGAAATAAACAACAATTTTACATAATTCTTAATTAAATATTGTCATTACATCATGTAAAGTATATCTACATTGTTTAAAAGGCTCCCAAAGAACAGAAAGAGCTTTCCATGAAGACAAATTGAACCTACTAACAGCAGAATGTTAAAAACAAATGGTATTCACATTGTTAATAACATAATATTTTGTCAGTAAAAGTAATCCCTTTGAACAAATTTTCCAAAAACCCCTTGGGGGCATTTCTGCAGTTGGGGATGTCTGATTTAAATAATTAAAGAAAAAAACAAGGGTATTTGTGGTGTTAGGAAAATAAATGACAACACCAGAAATAAGAATGAGTCTCTCAATCACCTCAATTCTCTGTCTCTCTCTCTCTCTCTCTCTCTCTCTCTCTCACACACACACACACACACACACATGCACACAAGCACCTTAATGATAAAAGAGGATGCCTGTTAGGAACTATGGGATCTGAGATTGGAAATGCTGCATGAGATTAGATAATGGAACTCTGATAAAGGGACCAAGGGATTTGAACTTGATTTGGGTGGTAACCCCAGAGCCTAGTTTAAGCAATACGGATCCAAGGTTACAAGTACATACGCTAGAAAGAGATGATCTGCTTTAATATTGCAATCCAGTCTTGTCATAGAGGAGTAACTTGATCTTTCTGAGACTCAATTTCTTCCTTTACATAAGGGACCCGTAATAGTTTTCTGTATATGTTCATCTGTAAGCCTCAAAGAAATGTACCAGAAAAGCATGTCTCTCTTACGGTAAAGGCAATACAAGAAAGACAGTACTTTTTGAAAAATACTTTGACATATGTGTGACAGGAATTGATGAAAAACCAGAGTGAGGAAGAATAGAAAGAAAATATGAATAGTTTCAAGTGAGGAGTTTCTACAGTAATGCAACTTGTTGCTATTGGAGAAGAGGAGACAAAGCGAGAATTAAAAAATGACACAAGTTGATAACACTCTGTATCCCAGAAATCCAAGTGATATGAATATAACACTTTAGAAAACTATCGGGATGTAATATTAATTGAATAAAAATATCCCTTTCTTTTCTGTGGATCAACAAACTGTGTGTCCTTTCAAACTTTGTTTCTTTAATATTCTCTCCATCTCAACAAAATTTCATAAATAAAAAGGATATGTCCCATGTTTTTAACTCTTAAAAGCATGTTTAACAGTTAGTTGAAGATAGAATTTTATTTCATGGATAATTCCCACATTGGTTTTAAATTACTTCTAGATTTAAAACTACTACTTTAAAAGAAAATTATGTGGCCAAACATGCTAAACTCCCTCCAAAAATGAATAGAACCAAATTCACAAACTCCGAAATGCAACATTTGGAAACTCAAAGTTCACAAATACCTAAACCTTAAATATAGATTCTTAGGAGATGTATAATATGCATTTTAAATATATTGGCAAAATGGTTTCCCTTTCCAAATTGATGACACACTCTAATATTTACAATGATTAAACTTTTTGTATATAAATCCTATAATTATTTGTGTTCACACTATAGCATTTTGTGATGAGTAATGTATTTTTTCATCAAACAACAAGCACCTTCCTGCCTCTATCCAACCAAGGACAGCCTGAAAATTTTATCACTGTGTGGTAGAAATGGCTTTTGAATGTGTGTCCAAAACCCATACTTGACATTACATCAGTTTTCTGGAAAATCTAAGATAAATTTTATTAATAGTAGGTACTCACATGCTGGCACTACTTCGTTAAAGATTTATTGAGATATTGCAGTATTAATCTCTGAGGATAGTTATAATTAAGGAGAAAACAAGCTGTTCAGACTTTGTGATTTTTCATACTGAAGTATGTAGAATTGCTAAAGAAAAGATGATATCACTATAAAAATTATATAAGATGTCAGTACATTTTGAATTTGTCTTTGCTTATGCAGTCCCTATTTCTGTTTACCTACATCAGTTCTGAAGATGACTGCTGATGTCTCATTAGATTAGGATGACAAAATCATCAACTAAAATGATTTTGCACTGAGTTATTATCAGGAGATAATGACATAGTGACTGTTCTGAGTAGCACTGTTGACATAGTTGACCCTTATATGCTTAATAAGCAGAAATCTATTAGAAAAGACAGCTGGGAAAAGTAGTGACTTTCATTTGCAAAAGCTTTTGTGTCAAGTGTTTTGGCAGAGGACATGATTATAATACTATGCAATAGAAACACGCATTAAATAATTCTGGGAATCACTATTAATGTTCAAGAAACCAGAGCATATATTTTAGAGTTTATATTTAGTAATAAGCATCTTCCTAAGAGGCAAACATTTGAAGATGCTTTTTTTGGCTTTGATAAATATATTTCATTTTAAAATTTCATATTTCTAATGCTTAATGATGTTTAAGCAGCAAACAAATGTTGCTTTGGTAAATATATAGGGAAAAAAATGAAAAAGTAAACTGCTCTTATTAAGTGGTAGAGTTAAATGAGTTTCCTACGGAGAAGTACCTATGGCAAGAGATATAACAAATTTCAGTACAGCCTGTTTTTTTTTTTTGCAATAAGACATTTCCAATAATGAATAAGGCCTGTTTTAGGAAATTAGCACTGATGCATTTTTCCTTTTCAGATTTCCTCTTCTAACTACAGCAAAAGATGTCCTAACAAAGATCAATAGTGAGAGCATGATTATTTAAAGGAAAAATAATATCCTCCCTTTAGAATTCAGTGGGAGAAATGGTGCAGTCCTCTATTAATCTCTGGTTATTCAGTAATTCTAATTAAAATTTAAGCATTTTTAACTTTACAGTGCTTTAGAAATGGAATCCAATTAGAGGTAATATGTGTAAAGTGAAAGATAACATGTTCAAATTGTGAAATTTCATTACAGTTATGTGTTCCATTGCATCCCAGTCTTAAAAAGCACAATGGAACACCTTGAGTAACTTTAACTCTCGGTCCATTATTCCTCACAAAAAAACAGATCATAATTCTACTTTAACCTTCAGGGATGTGATAGGGATAATTGATTTTTATTGTAATACACTTTTATAATTTATTAAAAACTCTTAAGAGAATTGACAGGTTGACAGTGGTAAATAAGGATAAAAATAAAACAGTGAAACAGAGAAATTCCTTGGATGAACTAATGATAATCACAGTCTATGAAGTGGCAGTATAATTAGTTCAACCTTCTGCATGATTTATTCCTTAAAATTGTTCCTTATAAATCTATATCTATATTTTTACACCTATTTTTGTGTATGTCTATATCTGGGGGAGGTGTGTACATATATATGGTGTATACATTTGGTATATATATATATATATATATATATATATATATATAGCCCCTAATAAATCATATGAGTGCTAATCTCACTACACTATCTTAGGTTTTTAACACATTCCTTGATTTGTTCAGTAAAAACTATCATAGGTAAGTTTTAGAAAGAAAATCACCTGTGATAATCACCTTATTAATTCTCTAAACTCGTACTACTTTATTTGGATTATAACATAGTGGTTACATTATGGATAGTAGAGATAGTCTCCCTGAGTATGAATCTCAACTACCACTGAAAAAATCCCACACCCAAAATATCATCAGGAGCACAGCTGTAGTCAAACAAAATAAGGTGCATTGTCTTGTCTTCCTGCAGCAACAAGATGTACTGCCCATCATCGGAAGATTGGAGAGCTTTGGTCAGAGGAGGTTAGGATAGATTTATTAGAGATTTTGGAAATATGTTGCGGGCATTTGAGGAGTGCTTAGAAAAATCAGTACTTGATTGGGTACTATCAGAAAATAGGACTAATTCTGTAGACAGATGTTAATTTCTATTTAGAAAGTTAGAAAAACAAATTTGAAGTTGTCACTGGTAAAGAAGCAATAACCAGGACAGGAAGGTGTTTAATCATTTTTGAGGTGCCAGTGCCCTGGCTTTTATCTTGTGCAATCACAGCTGTTGTATAAGCTCAGCCAATGATATTATTCTGCTAAATTGCTTGTATTCAGCAGGAGAAACAGAGCCTTGGTCTTAGTTGCCAGACTAGTACCAGATAGTTCTCAAAGCTTATTTTTGTTTTCTCCTTCACCATCTAATAGATGTGTTGTCTCAGGAAAGATATTTAATTGTTGTGAACTTTCATTTACTGTGTGTATATAAAATAAGAATAAAGTCTACCTTTATTGATTGGACTTTGAGGCTGTTATATAATTAAAATGTGTGTCAGTAGTAAAAGACTGTAGTTGCAGTAGTAATACACAGCCTTGAAGTCTCAGTGAGCTTAAAACAAACAAAAAGTGTCTTTTTGTCTTAAAATATACCTTCAGCACAGGTCTGCTGGGAGGAATATAGGGGTGATTCCCTGTTGTCTTCATTTTGGAATCTAGGCTGGAAAGTCTTGCTATTTGGCATGGCACAGTGACAAGATCATGGAGCAGTTCATAAAGCTTCTTCCCCAAAATAACGTATCACATCCACTCAAAATTCAATGGTCAAATAGCCACATAAAACCTCAAGATGCTAGTGAAGCTAAATTCTATGTGCTGGAAAAAGAGAAACATGGGGTCATTTGTGAATAAAGCAAGTTAAAAGATAAGCTCAGGCACTAAAGAGTTTATCTGAGCAGACAGTGATTTGTGGATCAGGCAGCACCAAACGTCATGCAGTTGGGCACTACCGAGGGGGTGTGAGGGGAAACTTTTCATAAGGTAATGGTGGAAATCAGACAAAGGAAATACATGATTGGCTAAAGTGGAACAGTAGACTTACAGTTCATAAGTAAAGGAAGTTGGAAGTTTCTTACTGTTTAAGCTTAAATTTCATTTTCCAATGATATGACCATTTACATTAAGTTAGATTTTGATTTGCTCAAGGAGGGACCCAGGGTGCTGGAGCTGCCTCAACCTAATGGCCTCCCAATTAATATTTTAGCAAACAAATGACTACCACAAACTGTGAGGCACTTAAGACAATGTCTGGCTCATGCTTAATAAATGCTAATTATAACAGTAATAAATGACCATTATTATCATCTTCTTTTTTCTTTTGCTTTCCCACAGATTTTAATAATAATGGTTCACACATCATATAGGAGTTTGTTCATTTTCATATGAACTTTCTGGATGAAATAAATGCTGGACTTTTAATACCTATGCTGGCCATCAAGCTATTAAGGACATATTCCTTGTCGCTGTACTGTGTTCTAATAGGTGATTGGCAAAGGGAAACATGCTGATGTATTCTTACACTAAACTATTTTCAAAGTTTAGTAAGAATATTTTTAAAATTTTGAAACCTAGGGATAGTTTATTGGTTGTTTCTTGTTTGATATTTTTTTGATCTGTTTAGATTTTATTTGGCTGGTACAATTAAATAATCTGTACATCCATTATGAAGTTGCCAAATGGTACACTAGACACATGTTTTGCTGGAGTTTAATTGAAAATATTACCATGGTGATTGGTATAGTAATATTTAAGTTGGTATTAGTGCCAAGAAATCTTTATTATTGATTTGACAAAATTCCTTTGACAGCACAGCTCAAGAACATACATGGAGTTTTGAAAGTGTTTTCATACATATAGCCTGAGTAAAAGGGATATTTGTATATATTTGTTTTAAATATAGTTTATTTAGATAAAATCCTAATGAAATTATTCATGATCCACATTTGAAGATTTAGCCAAATATGAAGTGAAAATGTTTTAAAAATGCAATAACACAAATAACAAAAATATTTACAAAGCATTTACATTGTATTAGTAGTTATAAGTAATCGAAAGATGATTTAAAGTATACTGGAGGATATGCATAGGCTATATGCAAATGCTACACCGTTATATACAAAGGACTTGAGCATCTGCAAATTTGTGTACTGGAACCCATTCCTTGTGGATACCAAGGGATGTCTGTGTATAGTTTAGAAAAATCCCTGTTCTGTTTCTGAATCACAGTGTGGAAAAGAGAACCGTAAGTAATTTAATTGAGCATTTTTCTAAACCTTTTAAGAAAATTAGCAGCAATGTTATAGTTTATTATTATAACTAATCCAATTTTATAAATTAGGGAAAAAATAAGAAACTGAGGCAAATAAAAAGATTAATTTATTGTTAAAAGTTATACAACTAGTGAGTACTATAGCTTTCTGGATCATTTCCAAGTATTTCCAAATAGATCTTTAAAACTATTTGCATTAACTCTCTGTCTTTAATATTATGGACTCAATGCTGCTGAAGCATAGAAGAGAAATCTCTGACCTATACTGGGTAAAGTCAAGGAAATATTATAAATGGATAATAAATATTAACATTTAATTAACATTGTTATGTTTCCTAGGGCTGCCGTAACTAAGTATGACAAACCGGGTAGCTTAAAATAACAGAAATGTGTTCTCTCACACTTTTAGAGTCTTACATCTGAAATCCAGGTGTTGGGAAGTCCATACTCCCTCCAAAGATTGTAGTGAAGCATTTTTGTTTCTTCTGGCCTCTGGTAGTTTGGCTTGTGGCACAATCTCTGCTTCTTTCTTCGTGTGGTCACCTTCCCTCCGTGTCTGCTTCTGTGTCTCCTCTCCTCTTCTTTAAAGGACACCAGTAAAATACGTGCTTAGGGCTCACCCTGATTCAAGAAGACCTCATATTAACTTGATCGTATCTTCAAATACCCTATTTCCAAATAAAGTCATATTCACAGGTGCTAGAGTTTGGAACTTAAAAAGTATTTTTTCTCCTTTGGAAGGGGAACACAATTCAACCTATAACAAGCACCTTTATATTCTAGTGAAGCAATCTTCACAAATCTTGACCAAGTATTTCTGACTTTTTCTCACCTACACATGTCCTAAGACTTGATTTTCCTTTTCCTCAACCTCTGAATTCAGATATAAACATGGGATTCTCTTTGTCCTTTGAAATGTGAGCGTGAGTGAGTGTGTTTCTTCTCTGTGTGAGGCTTATGGGCTGTGGGATTCTCACGTGCCCTCTCTTTTCTTGGCAATCATGGGAGTAGGGTGGTGGAACTTTCCTCACCTTGGATTCTTGATGATAAAATTTATCACAGGCTCCCAGGAAAGCCACAGTGATCATATAGCCTAAGCAAGAATAAATGTTTGCTTTTAAAGCCACTGTGATTTTGAGAATCGTCTGTTCCCACAGCATAACTCAGCCCACTGCACCTGGTATGTAAATACCTACGTGAAATGATATGCTATCTTAAAGGAAATTAAAAAAAAAAAAAAAAAGAAAACTTAGAGCATTGGTTTAAGGACTGGCCATCCAGTAGTGAAAAAAGCCTTATGAGAGTCCCAAAGACAGAGATCCATCTCATGCAAGGCTGTAACATTTGGTAAAACTGTCACTTCTGATAACTTGGAAGGCAGATCCTGCACTCAATGAACTGGTAGCCCTAAGGGAAAAACGTGGTAAAATAGAATATTACTAGGATGTGTTTGTTACTACGACTGTATTTTCAATGTACTGTATTTTCAAGAAAGGGATAAATTCAGAGAGCCTTTTGCCAGATTGCTGGCAAGAATGCAAGGGAATAGAGATGGGGCATGTATGAAGGACTGTGAAAGAGGCCAGTTTTCTGACACTCCTTGATAAAAGATAGAAACAAGAATATACTCAGTTGTGTCACTGGCTAATTTCACTTAGCATAGGGACAAATACAGTGTGATTCCATTTACGTGATATCTAAAGCAGCTGAAATCATAAAAGCAGAATGGTGACTGAGAGGAGGGGAAATGGGTATAAATGTTTAGCGAGTATAAAGTTTCAGTATGTATGATGCAAAGTCCTAGAAATCTGCTGTACAACATTTTACTTATAGTTAACGATAATATATGGTACAATTAACAAAAATTTGTTAAGAGGATAGATCTAATGTGTCTTCTTTTAGCAAAATTTTAGAAAAGAATACTTTAGTGTGAAAATGGGTGATTGTAGTCTTATAGTAAGACTAAATCAAGGGAATGGCAGTGACCTTATTTTTAAACTTCTGAATGATTATATACGTAAGATTAAGGACCCCATTAAGGGTTCAGTTCCCAGTAAATCCTTTTAATTGGGCAAAATGCCTCATGTTAAAGCTGTGCCTCACCCAGTAAAGCCCAATAAGCCCAAGGAACTCATAATTTAAGAAGTCACAGCAAGACTTAAGTAAGAAAACAAACAAATATATAATATACAAGAAGCATGTTCAAAAAAATACTGTTTCTCTGGCATGTCTCTTGACACGTGAAACTGACTGGAGTCAAATAGATATGGATGGCTTTTGAGAGCACTGTCCTGCCAGAGAAACCATCAGGCCAGACAGAAAAGTCTGTATGAAGTGATCCTGGAGTCATCAACTTGCACAGCTGGTAATCTGGCTGAGAAATCTCCAAAGTCTCAAAGAGTGTACCACCCACTGCCTTCTCTAGTGGTGGCCAATGAAGTTAATGAAAAGGAAAGATTTCCAGAAGGTGAAGGCCCGCATAGTACAGTATATACGAAAGCCTCTCTCAGGAAGCAGGAGAACCCGCAACAGAATTTCAAATTTCCATTGGCAACCACATGTCTCCCTTTCCTTTTCTTTTATTATTTATTTGTTTATTTATTTATTTATTTATTTATTTATTTATTTATTTATTTATTTATTTTTGAGACATAGTCTCACTCTGTTGCCCGGGCTAGAGTGAGTGCCGTGGCGTCAGCCT
Source organism: Lemur catta (assembly GCF_020740605.2). NCBI lineage: Eukaryota > Metazoa > Chordata > Mammalia > Primates > Lemuridae > Lemur > Lemur catta. The sequence continues at coordinate 17,200,684 of NC_059139.1, read as the reverse complement.
AGCTCACAGCAACCTCGAACTCCTGGGCTTAAGCGATCCTCCTGCCTCAGCCTCCCGAGTAGCTGGGACTACAGGCATGTGCCACCATGCCCGGCTAATTTTTTGTATATATATTTTTAGTTGGCCAGATAATTTCTTTCTATTTTTAGTAGAGACGGGGTCTCACTCTTGCTCAGGCTGGTCTCGAACTCCTGACCTCGAGCGATCCACCCGCCTCGGCCTCCCAGAGTGCTAGGATTACAGGTGTGAGCCACCGCGCCCGGCTGCCTTTCCTTTTCTTTTAGAAGAAAGGCATTTATTGTGCTTATACTTCCCTTGTGTCACCACTCTTTATTGTATGTGGGGTGAGCACATAGGATACCTTTTAATTCATAGCTCTCTTGGTCATGAGACGCTTCCTCTAGACCTGATGTAGATACTGCTACTTATCTCCCCTCCTCACCCTCTGACTCCCTCCACACAAACACATATTGGCTCAATGGACAAACTATCAAACCCCTCAACCTAAATTGATGACAAGCCTGGGTGTGACTTGTGAGTTGCTTTTCTTGAATATTTTTCTCCAGGAGGAAGAATCATGCCATGATAAGTTGCCATGATCCTCATGTTATTTATCAAATATTTTTAACTTCTGACTCAAATGGTACAAAAGCAATTTATATAACCAAAACATCTGTGACCCTGTAATATTCTGAAATAATTAAAAAATAAAAGAAAAGAAAGCTCAGTGGAATTCATGTGTGTCAATTCTGGGTGGAGGTGCTGCAAGATTGAATGCCAGTTGCAAAGTTATCCTTTTCCTGCCTTGGCAAAGGTGGAACAAACGATTGTTTGAAATGGTATTACAAACAATGAGCTGCAAAAGTCTGGGTCTTCAAGTTTGTGGATGGCTTGGTAGATGAGATCTGCAGGGAGCACCACAGCGTCTGCCATGTAATCATATTAATGCTTACTCTAAACTGTGAATGTGCTTACGTCTTTAAAATGGCAAATGTAATAGTTTACAATGACCCTTTCAAATCTCATTTATAGTTTCCTAGGTAAATGCACATTGTTTTATTGCCCCTTAACAGAATATAATTCTATCATGACCTAATCAAGAGTTTTAGTTTTAAAAAAAGGAACACGACACTTGTATATTATGAATCTATTATATTTCAGGTTCTTTTTGTATACATGGTCTTATTTGGTCATTTTTTTCTCCTTATAATGTAAGTTTATGATTCTTATGCTAGATATAATGAAAATAAAGCCTAGTTAATAAATCCATGCAAACTCATTAAGAGCGTGACAAACTCAGAATATTAATCCATATTTCCTCACTCCAGTTTACTGTTCATTACATTCTTCTGTTCTGCATCTATATCTATGTAAAATTACATAATTTTCAAAATGTAAGTTTCCTTTTCTGCTGAAAGTTGTTCTAAGAATTCTTAGCATGGGATCCATAAATTTAAACTGAAAACCATTACATCAATATTTGCCCTAATCACTAATTGAAATTTATTATACACTTCAATTATGATTATGGATATCGATCCACAGCAGTATAAGTAGCTGTGACTTTATCATCAGTTGAAAACAAATATCATAGTAAATACCTTATATTTTTATTACTTCTTTGAAATTTTGGCAGCGATCAGATCTGCTGCTGTATCTTGTTATTTATCACATTAATTAAGAAGCACACATATTATTTTACCACAACCTTTTAAAATATTTTCATAGCTATATTTTAATGCAATCAGTTTCTTATGTAATATATAAAATAAGTATATATTATATATCTTAATGCATGCTTTAAAATATCATTCTGTCATCGGACTGACAAAAAGTTCCACGAAAACGAAAGTTGAAATTTTTCTTTACAATTCATAATAACCTCTTGAATACTATATCATTTGTTATCTGTACCTCTACTGTGGAAATTATTATAAATGCTTACATATGTTTTATAATTTCCCCTTTCATAACTATTTGATTTCCCTTTCTCCCTACAATATTGCCACACACACCCCACCCGCCCACCCAGCCATTCCCATTCTCCCCTCCCTACCCACAGACAAGCTGGCCAACAATTTGGTCCAAAATACTACTTTCTCTAGCTAACTCAAGAAAGAAGCTTTATAAAATCTAATACAGTTTTAAATACAGACTTTTTTTTAACACTATGTGTATTTTCTTAAGTGTAAAGTATGTAGTGTAGGCTGGCTTCTGTGAGGCACTCTTTAACTTGCCTCTGACAAACTCAGATTTTCATTTCTGATATTGGAAACTGACATGAAACCACAGGCTGAAAATTCTTTTATAGATTTCTCCACTCATTAAAAACTTGGTATATAAATTGAAGTTTTTCTTTCATTTTTCTCAGTAGATTCAATATTATAGAATCAATGACTTCGAATGGCAGTATTCTATTCAGGGATGTGTCAAAACTCTCGTTATGTATGTAGACTATGTTCCTAGAATGCAAACTCCTCCCTCAGGAGTCTGCTATTCTGTTCACCTAGAAAAATCCCAAGAAAAGCAGTAGGCACTTCATATATATTTGGTGAAAGAAAAACTACATAGATGTTTTTTGATGACTTCATGATATGATGCTCTATTCCATGGAAGGGGCATGATGTATTTAGCCTTCCCCTGCTCTGAGACATTGAGTTCCTTTCCAACTTTTCCCCCTTGTGTCTGTCAGAGTGCTTTCATAAAACAGCTGACATACTCAAATGCAAACATCGGGAAGGATTTAATAGAGGATGTGGGCAGGGTTGAGGGAACTAACTAGGGTGGTACCATGGCAGGAATGTACAACAGCATGAGCCCATTACCCATCCTGGGTCTGAAGGAACACAGATGGGAACAGATACTACTCCAGAAACAGCCTTCTATCATTTTAGCAGAGTACCATCTGAAAGGAGCTGTGTGGCTCATTGTAGAAAAAAGTAGCCAACCCTTAGGGGTGCTGCATGGAGGAAAATAGACCTGTCTTCCTCCTAACCTTGATCTCCTGCCTGCACTTCACACTGGCTAAACTCAACCCAGGACTAGTGAGTGCAGGGATTTAGTTCTTTCTGGAGGTTCATCTTCAGCAGCACAGAGCAAAATGAAGAAGACCTGAGAATGGATCTGAAGGAGTAAACAAAATTTCTAGTAAATCTAACAATAAATAACAGTTTGATAAACATCTTTGTATCCCAATCTCTTTTTCAAATGACTAATTTCTTAAGAATCTTTCTAGAATTTGAGTTACTTAGTCAAATACTACAATTTTAAGATCTTTGATGTATTTTGCTAAATTACTTTGAAGAAAAATTTTAAGTATTTAACTCTGACCGTTAATAATACTGAAAGAATTATTTTAGTTTCTCTTTTTATACCAAGAGCTATGCCCATCCTATTGCCCCCTTAATAATATGAAATGTTGTCTTTGTTTGTCCTTGTTTTTTTCAACATTTTAGTGGAAATTTTTGTTGAATACCAAATTTTGTGATTTCAAAACTTTAATTTTAAAATGTATATTTTCTTGCCTTCCACTAAAATTAAAATTGTATTATTATTTTTTATTTAGTGCTTAATTTCAACCACTCCCATATCTTTAGTAACTGTGGAATATACTACTGAATCTCAATATTGTAGTCCAATCTGACAACTCCTGTAAATTCTAGACTCAATTATCCAAATTCCCATTTGTTTGATTTTCTTCACTTGGATATTAAATGCATATTTCAGTGATTATATCCACTTCGCTGTTAAATAGGGCATATTGATCTTAACATGTTCAAAATTAAAACTTTGACTTTCTCCTCCCACACACAATCTGAACTCCTCCTGTGTCTCTTATTAGTAAATGACAGCTCTAATATGCTGTTCCAGCCAAAGCCTTGGATTCATTCCTAACTCCTCCACTTCTATTAATTTAAATCTCAATGACCTTTCTTTTTCTTTCTTTAACCAGGATATTTCAATTGCTTTCCCATTATTTTCTCTGCCTTCTTTCATATCCTGTAGAGTCTATTTTTCACGTAGCAGCCAGAGTTACCCATTTAACATTTAACTTATGTCATGATCCTCCTCTGCCACAAATACTCATGTGATTTAGATACCATGAAGGTTAAAATAATTTATGGCTCTCAAGAGTCAGAAAGCCTACTGCGTCTTTGATTTCATGGTCTATAAATCTTCCTTTGTTTGTTCAGCTGTAGGTACACAGTTGTCCTTTCTGTTCTTGAAGGCTTGTTCCCTAAACAACCTTTCTTCCCCAATATTCTGCTGGTCCCTTTCTCTGGAATGCTGTTCCCATTGAAATCTTCATGGCTCACTCCCGATCTCCCTTCACCTTTCTGTTCAAATGTCAACATAACAGAGAGAACCTCTTTGAACACAAAATCAAAAATAACAGTACCTTCCTGCACACATATTTTATCCTGCCTCCATTCAACTTGCTTTATTTTTCTTAGACTTACTTTTTAAGAGCAATTTTAGATTTATAAAAAAACTGAGATGATAGTACATAATACTCCAACACACTCTTCAAATAATTTTGCTTATTATCAACATCTTTTATTAGTATAGTATATTTTTACAATTAATGAGTCAATATTGATATATTTTATTAACTAAACTCCGTAGTTTATTCAGATATATTTAGATTATATGTAGCATGTTTTTATCTTCCAGGATTTCATCAATGAACCACATTTCATTTATTAGTCTTGTCTTCTTAGGATTCATTTCACAAGGACATTTTCTGACTTTTCTTGTTTTCAATGACCCCTTGACAGTTTTAAGGAATATTGGCTAGGTATTTTGTAGGATGCCCCTATATTGGAAATGTGTTTGTTGTCTTTCTATGATTAGACTAGAACTATGGAAGGCTGACCACAGAAATAAAGCACCATTTTCAATATTTCATAATAACGGAACTTATTATACTTGTTTTCATATTTTGATATTAGCCTTGATTGCCCGGCTGAAGTAGTGTTTGTTAGTTTTCTCCAATAGAAAGTTACTTGTTTCTCCCAATTTCCATACTATCATTTTTGAAAGGAAATTACTATGTACATCCACACGTAGGAAGTAGGAATTTATGCTCTTCTTCTTTTAGGGTAGAGTGCCTATATAAATTATTCGGAATTCATTTTTAAGGAAGACTTTTCTCCCTCAATTATCTATTGATTCAATCATCTCTGTATCAATATGAACTTAAAGATACAGGTTGATCACGTTTGAAGCTCTGACTCAGAGGGATGGGGGAGCAAGGGCAATATACGTAACCTAAACTTTTGCACCCCCACAATATGCTGAAATAGTAGTAAAATAAATAAATAAATAAATAAAAAGATACAGATTGAGTATCCAAAATTTGAAAATTTGAAATCTAAAATGTTCCAAAATGTTTTGATTCCTGATATAATACATAAAGGAAATGTACATTGGAGCATTTTGGATTTGGGATTTTCAGATGTGAGATGCTCATCTGGTAAGTACAATGCAAACATTCCCAAATTTGAACAATTCAAAATCTGAAACACTTCTGGTCCCAAGCATTTCGGATGAGGGATACCCAATCTGTATTTATTTTACTCACTGCGTTATAATACAATGCTTTCTTATTCATTCTGTTGCCCAATTTATTCCAGTGTTGGCCATTGGGAGCTCTTTCATCTTGCATCCCTTTAACATACCCTCATCAATGTAGTGGCTTTGTTTTGTTGAGACAGAGAGAGAGAGAGAGAGAGAGTGTTTTTAAGCACTACTATAATTTCTGTCACTACAAAATATTCCAGCCTCATCTTATATATTTCCTGCTCTAATTTTAGAATCAGCCATTTCTCCAAAGATCACGATTCTTTTTATTAGAAAATGGTATTAGAAACCAAGATCTGGGTTGTAAACGAGTTCATTAGTGGTGGCATTGCTTCTAGGCCACCTCAGCTGACAGAGTAAAGAATATATGTGTATGTACACTAACTTGTGTATGTACACATATTTATAAATATTTCAAAATGTAGCTCCCTTTATCCATGTTATTAAAGTACATGAGTTTGCACTGATGTCTCCAACTCTTACTTATAACCACATGGACCTTGCTAACCTCTTTCTCTTGCTTATCTGTAAATTCTCACAAAAGGAGTAAGAATCTTGACTCCAAACATTAACCATATATTTACTTAATTTTTAAATTCCAGTATACAAATATAGCGGCATTAGAATTGTCAACCCACACCCTTGTGAAAAACAATTTTATTAACTAGAGTACAATGTACATGTGCACATTTTTCCATTTATATTTTAAAACTCCACTCATTTCCAAAGTTACGTAGGTCATCACCTTTCCCTCCCACCCACTTCATTGAGGTTGTTCCATCCATTTGAAATACAATTAGATCACTCATCACAGTCTTCATTCTTTGCTGAAGCCATCCTTCCAGTCTCCACTTCATAAATGATTTTTCTTTTAATTTGGATACATTAAGGTTCTCTCTCTGTAAACCTTTATGTAAAGTGTTATGGGTTTTTATAGTGCATAACATCGTAGACTCACATTACAATATTATACAGAATAGTTTCACTACCCAAAACGTTTCCTATGCTTCACTTATTCATCCCTCCTGTCTTCCTCTCAAATCATCGGCAATCATTGGTCTTTCACTGTCTCCATAGTTCTGCCTATTTCCAAATGTCCTGTAATTTAAATCATTCAGTGTGTAGCCTTTTCTCACTTAGCATGTTACCTTTAATTTTCCTCATATATTTTTGCAAGTTGGTAGCTCATTATTTTATTAGTGAGTAATGTTCAATTATATGGATTTACCACAATTTGTCTATCTATTCACCTATTAAAGAGCATCTTGTAGTTTTCCCCATTTTTTAAGATTATGAATAAAGGTTCAATAAACATTAATGTTCTGGTTTTTGTGTGGATATTATTTTTCAAATGATTGTGCATATACTTAGGGGTGTGATTCTCGTGTTTAGCCTTATATAAAACTTCCAAATAGTTTTCCAAAGGGGCTATACCATTTTGCATTCTAATCAGCAATGAAAGAGAGTTACTGTTGTTCCAAATCCATGTCAGCATTTGAAATTCTCAGTTTTTGATTTTAGCCATTCTGAGAGCTTTGTGGTAGCATCTTGTTTTAATTTGAAATTTACTAATTGCAAATGATTTTGAGCATTTTTTGTAAACTTATTTGTCATATGTATATCTTCTTTGGTTAGGTGATTTTGAGACCTTTTGTTGATGTTTAATTGTGGGCTTTTTTTGTTTTCTTATTATTGAGATTTAAATAATCTCTGTATATTTTAGATAATAGTCCTTTATCAGATATATGTTACAAATGTTTTCTTCCAGTGTTTGCTTTGTCATTCCATTTTCTTAATCATTTTTCACAGAGCAGAAGTTTTAATTTTAATAAAGTCCATCTTTTCTTTTTATGAATTATATGTTTGGTCTTGTATCTAAAACTCATTGCCTAACGCAAAGTCTCCAAGACAGTCTATTGTATTTTCTTTGAGAAATGTTGTCGTTTTTCATTTTACATTTACACTTAGGGTCCATTTTGAGTTAACTCATGTGAAAAGTGTAAAGGCTGTTATCTAGATTAATTTTTATTTTTGATTTTTTTGCATGTGGATATCCAGTTGTTCCAGCATTATTTGCTGAGAAGACTACCCTTTCTCCATTGAATTGCCTTTTTGCCTTCATCAAATATCAGTTTATATTTATATTTATGTAGATCTAATTCTGGACTCTATTCTGTTCAATCAGTTTATAAGTCTATGCTTTCCTCAATATCATGCTGTCATGATTACTGTAACTTTATGTCAAGTTTTGATATTATCTTGCTTTATTTTTATTCATAACACCTGGCTTTAAATTTATTTATTGTTCTTTTATTTTCTACCACAATCTCTACAGCATAAGATACTCTATTTAACTTATTACAATATCCTCAGTATGAAGAATAATCTTTGCATATGGCATGATTTTATCAATTTCATTTAGAGAATGAATGTGTAGATATTTATAGTTCATTTTTTAAAGATTTGCAGACACTTATCCTATTTTGTTACTAGTTTTTAAGAATATTCTTTATATGTTAATAATATTGACTGATTCTCCATAAAACTGGTTACCTTGTTTCCCTCCTTTTCTGATGTATCTAAGAGGAAAGTCACTCAGATCGTGGGATCTACTAAAACTGGACACTTCTTTCCTCTTCTCTTTTAAACCCCTCTGTTCATCTGATTTCCCTATGGTCACATAACTCTCTCTGTTGTGCGTAGAAGCCCTGTTGTACTTTGTTTTTTTGTTCCTTAAATGAAAATGTCAACACACATACTTATTTTGATAGGCTGGGTGGGGTTTGCTCTTGGATTTATTATAATCCAATTTCGTGCTGCATATTATATCTTTTGGCACACCTACTTTCAAATTTTTTTGTCCAGTTTCTAGTGTTTAAGGACATATTAACTAAAAATGTCACCATTTGTTTGTGATAATAACAAACTCTACTTGCCCTCCCACTAATACCTTGCTAGCCAACATTCATAAACACATCATGACCCTAGACAGTATTCTCCTAACAGTAGTTTCTTCAGCTAAAATGATTTACTTGTAAGGCATATCTCCAAGTTGAAATACATCCAAAATAATACCCCCATCAATTTTCTCCTTTTGTTCTTGTACTGTTGTATTACAGGAGCACATTAATTCAATAGGTGTAATAGTATCTTGGGCACTTCCAAAAAGGACATCCTTGCAATAGAAGATCATATACAGTTTTTAGATCCCTTGGGTCCCCATTCAGGGGCCAATGTTGGGGGAAGATTTCTTGTCTCTTTTTTTTAAATTGAAAGTGGATGTGGTTTTTAAAATATATACATATATAGGTATATACACACACACACACACATATGTATCATAGAAAGTCATCAATCATTGTTTATTTTATTTATCTAACTCCACTATCTTTATAGGCAATAGTGATTTTTCTCAGATTCTGGCAATGTATTGTTCTTATGTCTATTCTATCATTTCATATATTCTCTATGTATATATGTATACATATACATATATATGTATATTATGTATATTATGATACATAATACATATGTATGTATTATGTATCATTATATTAAATAATATATAATTTATTATTGATATTTTGATAGCCTCTGGCAAAACCTCATTCAAGATCTCTGCTGATATTAGTTTATACTACCAATTTTTAAGGGAAGACCTAAGGCTAAATTTTTAAAGTTGAAAGTTTGGTAGTGATAGCTGTTAAGTATTGATTATATGAAGATAGAGACTCATATTTCTGCCTTCTAATTCTGTTTTGCTTGAACTTATTTTATACCATTTATTTGAATAAATATAAATTCCCAAATTACAACATGATAGTGTTTGGGTACAGAGTTGTGACTAAAATAAATCAGCAAATAATTTTAGAAACTTTAAATATATATATTAAATAAATATAATAAACTAATGAGGAAATATTTATATATGTAGAGATATATGTACCCGTGTATGTTATATAATAAATGTAACAGTTATCAATTACTACGAGACATAGATAGATTTAAGCATATATCCTTAAAAAATTTCTTGATTTTATAAGATCCATCATTTGGTGGCATTCATATACATAGAATGTGTTCTTTGTATATTTATTAACCTAACTAACCTGTCAAAATTGTCTTTAACACTGATATATGAAACAAAGATCTTTCCTTGTTGAAAAGATCAAGGAATCAAGGAAAAAAACAACATATTTATGAATTTTTCCAAAACTACAGAATTACTGGGTGATGGGAAATGGTTGCTATTACTCACCTCCAAGCCTCAGACATATCATTCGGAAAGGTTTTACATTATATTACCATATCTCAAAGTTTTGCTTTGTTTGTTTTGTTTTTTGAAGATCAATAGGATAATGTATGTGTAAATTTGTTGTTGATTAAAAAGAATATAATGAGGCCTGAAGCGGTGGCTCACATCTGTAATCCTAACACTCTGGGAGGACAAAGAGGGAGGATTGCTTCAGTCCAAGAGTTGAGACCAGCCTGAGCAAGAGTGAGACACCGTCTCTACAAAATAGAAAAAAAAAAAAAAAAATTAGCCCAGCATGGTGTAGTCCCAGCTTACCCGACTTGAGCCCAGGAGTTTGAGGTTGCAGTGAGCTGTGATGACGCCACTACTGCACTCTAGAAGAGGGACAAACTCTGTATCAAAAAAAAAAAAAAAATGGCATAATGATAAGATAATAAAGTTAATCACATACATTTGTGATATGTACATTTCATCTGAGAAACTTTGTTGGAAAAACAATATTAGAGTTATTAAAATTCCTTATCTGAGTTAAAATTTCTGCAAGTGTATATGTATAAAAATAGAGAAAAGAAACAACATAATTTGCATGTGTATTTATATGCTGAACATTCTACTTAGTTATAGTAATGCACGCTTTTTCTTGATTCATAAATAGCCAACAGACATTTTTCTTAAATGCAATTGAAATGTAATTAAGGAAACAGGGGAATAATAGCAAAATAATTTTCAGTTTCTAAAGTTAACAAGATTCAAGTGAATTCCCTGATTACAAAATCAAAGTTAAACTAAATTTAAAATATTGTACTTTCTAATGCATCTGATGGTATTTACTTAGCAACAAAAAATGTGATTAAAATGCAGAGCATTTAAGGCTGATAAAAATAATTAAGCATAGAAATTTAGTAATTAGCTTTTTGCTATTGAATAAATGATATGAGGAATTTTTAATAAATCTCATGGGATAAAACGTGGCACACTTAAAATCAAGTGCAATAGAAAACCTTTTAAAATGTATATTTATGTCTAAAAGCAGAGGAATATACAGGTGTTAAATTAGCCACAGGAGTTGCACTAATGTTCCCTAAATGTGAAAAATACACATACAGGAAAATAAAGCTATTTCATCAAAGGGCTATAAATTTCAAACAGATATTCCATAATTTACACCAAACATGTGAAGTTCATACATAATCTTATACATATTTTTATGACTGTTACTGTTATATCACTGCAGATTATTTTTTTCCATTTGTTAGGGGGAGAAAAAAAAAACTAAATTCTTTCAAAAGGTGTATTTTCTACCAGATTAACTCTTTCCATTTACTGTATTTTATCAATGTAAGATAGCAGTTGTCCTTGAGAGTCTCTGGCTGTTCATTTTCCACTGCACCACCACTGATCTACCAATTATGGGGCATGTTCTGGGCCAATGGCCACTAGATGCTACTTTTCCATTACACATTTTATAAGCACCATTTGATGTAGATTTTTGGTATTTTTTTTCAGAGTTTTGCATTGGTTGTGGTTACATTAACCAATTATCCGATAGATTACAGGAGTATGAATAGCCACATAAATGATCTCACATTGATAAGACTTTGGATTTCTGTCATTCTGCCGTGTGTGTATTTGTGTGTATTTGTAACCATATATGTAACCATATATGTAAGAGCAGTTTTTTCGTAATGGGTATAGGAATTAAGAAACATAGATATGCTGGACAGAACCAATAGTTCTGAACCATAGCAAGCATCTATAGCGTTACCTGCGAATCACCATTCTCTTTTTGGCTGTGTTGGACCCATATCTCTATGGCTATGGTGGCAGTGACCATGGTTGATGATCACGATAATAACATGAACATGTTGAGCTGTGAGCTAGCACTATGCTAATTGCTTTACATGTGTTATCTTATATAAAAATATTATTCAATTCTATGGGTCTGAAACCTGGTTCTAACAATTATTACCTGTATGAACTTTGTCAAGTTGCTTAAATTCTTCATGCCTCAGTTTTCTCATAGGTGTATGCTGTTTTAAAAATAAAATAAGTCATTGCAATATACATGATTATTACTTTTTATTGATAAAAACTCAAAATAAGAATACCACTTTTTGAGTCAGTTACTAATTAATTTCCTTTTATAGTTGCAGTAATTGAGATCAAGTGTTATGAGTAAATATCCAAAAGTCTCACAGATAGTAATGGATAAAGCCAAGCCCGAGCCTTATATTTAACTTTTATGCCTTGCTAGTCCCTTTACGGAATCCATAGATGTTTGCTCCAGCATTGGGTATCTGGCCTAAGCCATGTAAATCAAAGTCCATTCCGGGATTTTTAAAACTTAAGTTAGAAAAGACTATATCAACTGCTTTCTGGAATTGAAGATGTTAAATTTGAAATCAGCAGATATTATCAACCACATATTTTATCAGGTTGAGGAGGCTTAGAGCTAGAGAAAAAAACAATGAGAGAGAGACAAAGGGAATATAAAAATAAGAATATGGTACTTAAGTTCCTAAATCTAGTTTTCATGATTACGAAATGCCCTGCTGCATCTTTGTTCATTTCATTTTTTTCCTTTTCACACTTAATTTGATTTTACAATATGATGAATATTTTTGCATATACCAGTTTGAGATTGGTTTCTTTTACTTACTAGATCGTCACAATCATCATCTTACATCTTTGAAATTAAATATCATACAAATTAAAACCAATTTGATAACAAAACTAATTTTGAAATACCAAATGAACTATGCTTTCAAATCAGGAAGAATCAACTTCTTTCAACATGGAGACATTGTTTCAAAATTTTAGATAATATTATCCCACAGATAAAATGCTATACCTAATTTTACAGTATCAATTTTGTACGCTTTTTTCATGTTATTTTAGGAAATGAATTTGTTATTTTTCTTTTTAATTATCTGGTAAAATGTTTTCATTTAGAAGATGTACTCCTCAGTCTTAAATCAATTTGAGTGGCCTACAAAATTAGCTGCTGGAAAAAAGTGGTTATCAATTGTAAAGGATCAACATGGTGTTAAGTATTACAAGACAGAATCCTAAATATATTTGGTACCACTTAATTGTCCTTGAGGCAACATTTAAACCTATTACAAAAGAAGAAAGAGGAGGAGGAGGAGTGCAGGGAGGAGGAAGAAGAGGCAGAGAAGAAGAAACATCTTGTAAAAAATGGTAGATTATGGAAAGAAAACAGTGATTTTTAAAGTATATAATTTCGAACATGTATGTATACATTAATGGATATTTTACTTTTATTAGTCCTAAGGACTTTCAAATATTCAATGTGATAATTGGTGTACTTTAGAGACAATTTTTTCAAATTATTTTGTTCTCTAAATTAAAAATATTTTCACATTTATCTGACCCTAATACAGTTATCTTAGAATTAGCTGCTAAATTGTTGTTTAGTTTACCTGAGTTATATGTCTATTCCTAGTTATCTATGTGATATATGAATTTTTTTATAATTCACTTATATAAACATAATATTATATAGTATATTATTTATAAAATTGAAATAATATATGGAATACGTTTTTCAGTTTACAGATTATGGAAAAGTGAAACATAATCTAATAAAGCCATTTTTCTCCCCCTACTATTCAGGAGAAACAGACAATACATTGAATTTGACATCCTGCTGAAGCCACAGATAATGAGGACTTACCATTACCTACCATTGTTCATCTGGACCTATATGTTCCATACAATTGACAGCCTCCCATTACAAGAAAAAGCTAACAGTCATTTACCAAGCAAAAAGATTGTGGGTCTGACAAAAGATGGTGGTAAAATTCTACGTCGCACCAAGCGTGGCTGGATGTGGAATCAGTTCTTCTTGTTGGAAGAGTATACAGGTACAGACACACAATATGTAGGCAAGGTAAGAATTTTTATATGAGAAATCGAAAAGATGAAAGTAATAACTATTTATTTTTACAATATTTTTCCACATCACTAATGATTATTAAGAAATATTTGGCTGATTAAGATATTTAGAAGGCATGATATTGCAAATTCTTTCAATGAGGTAGGATGAGGAATGTGATATATTCAGGTGCTAAATGTAAATCAATATTCATAACAAGCATCACAACAAGACAAGTTTATATGTGGACTTGAGTCACCATTAATCAGCTACATGTGTCTTAACTGAATGTGTATGTATCTAGAAAATATTTTCCTTGAAATTTAATTGAAAGTCATGGGTAAATAACTTAGTACGTTATATGAGGCAAAACAAAATGCAATTATAACATGCCAAAAATTACTAAAATATATTATTACCTATTGATGAATAGTTCATCATATTTAAGAATAGCATGCTTTGCATAAGAAATAAATAAAATACTTCTAGATGGTTCTATTTCTTAATATCAGCCAAGTTGAACTATGTCTTGCCTGTAATCCAGAGTAAAGGGTTCAATGCAGGAGGATGAAAAGAAAAAAAGAAAGATTTCCCTACCTTTAGGAAGATATAATTCTATGTCAGTAGCAGCAGCAACAACAGTTGCTCATTAGCAATCAGGAGAAAATGATTACAGAAAATGTGTAACTCTCTTCAATTTTGAGTAAATGACTTCATTGCTTCTCCCTTTTTTTGTCAGTGTCTAGAGACTTGCTTCTCTTTCTTCAGTTCATTACTTCTCTCTTCTTTTCTTTACTAGCATGATCTTTTCAGTGCCCATAATTTTCTGTTTTTCTATCATTCCCTTACCAATCTCATTCAGGCTAATCTATGCTCAGGACAATACATTTATTCACTGTAATTGTACCCAATTTACCCAATGCTGAGGCAATTCCAAATTCTGAGAACAAAACAAAAAACAATTTTAAGTACTAACATCGTCCACAGGTGACATCTTATTTTTTCCTAATTCTTGGCACATGAATACTTCAAGTGACTGTAATTGTCTGAGTATTGCTTGACACACTAGCAACACTAGGCAAACAAATTATTACAGAATAGGCCAAAAATTAAAACACATAAAAGTACCCGATATCACAGAAGTTTTGCCTTTAACTTTACACCGGAAACACATTTATTCTGTGAAAATTGCCAAAATCTTGATCTAACTCTTCATTCTGTGTGTGGGCCAATAAAATGCAGCCTCCTTTATCAGAAGCTTATTATTTGCTCTTCTTTTGAAATCTCACTCTTTTGGTTCCAGAGGTCATGCTCATTTTGTCCCATCCAGTTCCTTTGCTGATTCTTTTTTTTTTTTTTTCCTTTATTTCTTCTCAGGTTAGTCATATGGCATCCTCCAGCATACCTCATTTAACATCACTTTTCACACTATAGTTAATAACTAACATCTTGAAATTCAAGTTCAGCTAGCAAATGTTTATGTCTAAGGACGTGAAATTGCCTTATGATTCTGCCGCTAAGGCAGTGTGGAAAGGACACATTGAGGTCACAGGGCCTTACAGAAATGATTTTATCCTGGAAGATTCATAGATACTGAAGAATAGCCACAGATAAAAAGAGACACTCATAATCTTAAGGCAGTTAAGGTTCTACAACAAACATTTATTTTTATCTAAAATCAAAAATGTTTTTTTCTAAAAGTTGAATGAATATACATTGCTTAATTTCTAAATTGATCATCATTCCTACACTGACACTTAAAAACATACATTATACTTTAAATCATTTTACATAATCTTGCTTATTTTTTAATTAATTCAGTAATCTTTCATAAATAATTACTAAACTTATATGCATAGTTTTGCTTAATTACTTTTCATAAAGTATTTTTCATTTGTATTAGAAAAAGGATCTTCTTGTTTTATCCATTGACAAGTTAAAGTGTTCAATTTTGTTGTGCTTATTTATTCTTGGCAATGAGATCATGAACAAAAAATGGAAAACTCAATATAATAATCAGATTTTTTGGTAGTTGAGTATAATCAAATTCAATCTGTTAACTATTTTTATGTTTTCCACAGAAAACAATATGTATATAAAAGGGAAATTTCAAAAAAAAATTAAATACATGAACTACTTTTTGGAAAAAAAACCTTTCTCTGTTTTGTTATAGTGCCTTACTTAAGATATGCCATTACCACATATCTAGTTCATTATAAAAACAGGCTTTTAACCACTTCTTAGCATTTATTAAGTTATTAAGGGCCTGCCCTATATATTCTCTCCTAACCTGCTTTTCTGGCTTTTGACATTGTTATTCATTTGCATATATAGAGGCTAGCTAGCCACAGCCTTATCCCTGATTGGTCAAACACATAAATTCTGATAAGGATTTAATTTCTTGGACACCACGCAGATTGTCTTTTTGACACAACGCATCTGGTTGCCCTGGATAAACCCAAATCTATTCTTCCAGGATCCACTGCATTTGTGGTGCCCCTTGTAAAGGCCTATCATGTTCACCAAGCACCATGATTGGGAAGGAATAGGTAGCTTCAAATGGGAAGAAATTTTCATAGTTTGTTCTTAAGCTTATAGAAGCTTGGTATCACAGAAAATACTAAGAGCTATATTAATTGATAGGTATTATAAAATTGCATAAAGTTGAAAGGACATATAAGTCTTGGAAATAAAATCTAGAGTTTGATCCTGAATTTAGAGGAAGCAGTTTTAGAACAAATAAAATAGTTGCAGCAAAATTTAATAAACTATATATGTGCATACACAGAGACATGCAACTTACGAGATTTAGTCTTGATTTTGCCATTCAGTAACTATATAGAACTTAGAAGTTATTTAAGTTTTCCAACCCTCAGATTCTTGTTGTGTTAAATTAAATTGCCAGCAGAGTTTTTCAAGTCCAAATTTCTGATATTTTCTAGAATTTTGGAAAGGCCTACCATTGTGAACAGGAAAAGACAGTAAAAAATTAATAAAAGTGTGCATATGGGTAAACCTAAGATGATGGGATTGCACGTAGAACAGTAAAAAAAAAAAAAAAAACATAAAAGGCTAATCCGATAGGATAAAGCTAGACCTTCACTGTGTAAGGCCTAAAATTCCAGGCTGAGTTGTTCTTACATACAGCATGGGATGTGAGTAATCTGATAAAAGCTCTTGTACAAATTAGTTATGTGAGAAGCACAAATCTGAAATAATCAGTTTGCTTTTATTGACAGGATGGATTAGAAAACAAGAAAATGAATTAAGATAATATTTTTATAAGGAAATGCTATAGAATTTTTCTTAATATTATTTCAGATTTTGCAATATAGGAGAGAAAAGTTAACAATGTTGGAATTAATAGCAAGTTTTCGTTTTTCACAATAATGCAATGTAGTTTTGTTGGTCACTTTTGATGGAAACTATCAGAGATTTACTAATGTCATTTTATGTAATATGGAAAAATTTTTGTTCTTACTAAAGAGGATTACAAAGTCATAACAATCCTCATCTAGCTTCTCTATAATTAGAATAGACATAAGTGACTGAGTTATTGAGGCAGAATACTAATGCTGCTCAACAGAGGAATCAAAACAAATTTAACAACAAGCACAGCAAATGCTCCTATTATTCTGTTAGAGAATCGTTACAGAACTTAATTTTTTTACACATTAGACTAAGGTTTTGAAGATTCCTGGTTATAATGGATCGATACTCAATTAATCATGTGCTAATGATTATTGAGAATTGAGCAGAATTTAACTATTTGATTTTAATGTCTGGTTGTTAATCCATATTTATTCCATGAGGAGATAACTAATTTCCAGATGTAGCTGACATTGTGATTATTCTTTTTGTAGGAATACATTAGGATTCATTTAATAATTTTGAATATCAACTTAATTGACCATTACATTTTATTTCAAAGACATGTATTTAGCACTTGCTTTGTGCAAGGCAAAGAACCATGATTCCAACTATTGGAATACAATACGGTATCTTTATTACAGAGTTAGCTCTGACATTTTCATAATTTAAATTCAAAACTTTTGTTATTCCATAGCTGAAATCATCATGACTATAATCATAAAATCTAAAGTGGAAGGGGATTTTAACACTTACCAAGCTCTGCCTTCTTGATTAGAATTAGTTTCGGTGTTATCTAAAACAATGGGAAACACAGGCACCAGATGTGAAACGTATAGGAATCCGTTTATATTTGACTAAGTATCAAAATGTGGGGTGACTCTTTCACACTTACATAGGATAATGTATGCACGAAATATTGGTATATCCCTAAAGCATATATAAAACAATTGGCTTGGATAGGAAATTTTCTGTTAGGCTTTTAGGGTATGGCAGTTTGATGTGTGCAAGTAACAGGCAGAAGACGAATTAGAGATTGGAATAAAGTATCAAATTTACTGAAGGATGTTTGATCACTTTTATAGTATATTATAGTGTTTTTCAGAATCTAAATAAACTGTCTTTATGGAGATTGTAAAATGTCATTACTTATGATGCAATCATGTAGCAGCAGCTTCTGATTTATGAGAACATCATATTTCAAAATTCTCATTATAGGTTGGTTATTTAAAACTCAGAATATATAACAAAAACATTAAGCAATATGACTAGACTCTGAGGACAGTTTACACAGTCTTGTTGCATACTGAGTTCTCTAAAAATCTACTTTTAAAACAGAGCTCCATCTTTTAATTTTCACTGATAATACTCTTACCGACTACACTGTCTGGTACGGCCACTTCACCAGACCACTGCAGCATTAGCACACTAAACTACTAAACTAAACTTTTTCTTTTCTTTTCACTCTCAGTAAAAACAGTTTACACACTGTTTCTTAAATAATACCAATGTCTAGCATAAGCAGAAATGCCTGTAGAAAATAACACAAATTTACTTCAGTGAAATTTAAATCGTTCAATATTCTCGCATAATTCAACCTATATTCTATGTCCCCATGATTTTCTAACCTTAGGTCTAGTCAGTGTGAAATATTTCTTCTTTCAGAACAAACCTGACCTTTTTATTTTTTTGTCATGTCACAGACCCTTTCCCAGGATGTGTCTGACCCCCTTGTCCATAATCTCATCTCTTTTTCTCGCTCTAGATCTTTTCACGACTTCTATGCATCCCCTTATATAAAACACATTTTCATTCTCCCTGGCTAGAATTTTTCCGCAGAACTATGAGATCACTATCAAAATCTTATTCATGGCGGCCGGGTGTGGTGGCTCAGGCCTGTAATCCTAGCACTCTGGGAGGCCAAGGCGGGTGGAACGCTCGAGGTCAGGAGTTCGAGACCAACCTGAGCAACAGCGAGACCCCGTCTCTACTAAAAATAGAAAGAAATTATCTGGCCAACTAAAATATATATAGAAAAAATTAGCCGGGCATGGTGGCGCATGCCTGTAGTCCCAGCTACTCGGGAGGCTGAGGCAGGAGGATCGCTTGAGCCCAGGAGTTTGAGGTTGCTGTGAGCTAGGCTGACGCCACAGCACTCACTCTAGCCCAGGCAACAAAGTGAGACTCTGTCTCAAAAAAAAAAGAAAAAAAAATCTTATTCATGGCACAATTTCAATTATTCTGATCTGTCTTCTAATTTGTCTCATAAAATCTGTGACTTTTGGGTTTTGAGCCTATATTGGAGTTAACTTTTTTT
This sequence comes from Lemur catta, assembly GCF_020740605.2. Lineage (NCBI taxonomy): Eukaryota > Metazoa > Chordata > Mammalia > Primates > Lemuridae > Lemur > Lemur catta. The sequence goes on along the minus strand of NC_059139.1, from coordinate 17,181,262 downwards.
TCCCCCAAAATGTTTCACGTGATAGGTTTACTCAAAATTAGTAGTCAGCTACTATTTCAAAAATTTTCTATTGAGCATTTATTAATCTGGATCCTGAGAGACTGACATCATGTAGAATAGAAAAAGCAGAGAACATTTGATAGAAATATATTTCCTTTTCCTAACACATGGTACAGCAAAGTCAAACTTTCTCAATAGATATGGATTGTGTTTGCTGTTCTTCCAATTAATTTCTCATATTTCCATTATTTTGGAGGATTCTAATTGCAACCAAACCCCTCCAGTTTTTCTCTACTCTCTTAAACGCCACATATTTTAGAATCACTTTCATTCCCAAACAATCTCTATGTCCTTAATAGGGATTATTATAAAACAGTATGAAGAATTAAAAGATAAATCAATTTAGACTGAATCAAGATTTGTAACTAATCTTAGACACACTTGCATTTAAAGTGTAAGTGAACTTTATTATTTTGCTGGAATATAAGTGACTGTGAAACCACTTTTAAAATATTAAAAGTGGTAGAAAATGATCATTAGTATTGTTACCAAATTAAATGTCTAATTTTTCTTCATACTTCCACTAGTTTCAGTGCTTTTGAATTATTTCTATTATTCCAACATTCTCTTCCTCTATTTCCAAACTTGTAGATGATCAAATCCACCCTTAGATACTCACTGATGTTACAAGTATATAGAAATGCTACTAATTTGTGTATATTGATTTTATAATCTGAGATGTTGCCCAATTTATTTATCAATTCCAGGAGTCTTTTGGTGGAGTATCTGGGATTTTCTAGATACAAGATCATATTTCATATTTGGTTTTCATCAGTCTTACGCTGGTACCTAGATGTGATGTTTGTTTATCCTGCTTGGAGTCACTGGTCTTGTTAGATCAGTGAATTGTTTTTCATCAAATATTAAAATTAAATGGGCCTTTTTAAAAACAATTATTTTTGTGGCCAATTATTTCTTTTTTTGAGATAACAAGTGTTTTAGTGTACTTCATATTCTTTGATAGTTGAAGACTGTGTTTTTAAATATATTTTTGTTTCTCTGCTTAAATTTGGAAAATTTGTTTTTACTGTCTTCAGATGTATTCTTTCGTATGGTTCTGTGTCCAACTACTATTATAAATTTTTAATTCAGTTATTATATTTAGTACTTCTAGGTTTCCCTTTTTCCTGTTCAAATTTTCACATATTTTGTGACATCTGTCATGTATATATTCATTATTTTAGTATGCTGTATAAATTTTTGAATATATTTATAACAGCAATTGTCAAAGTTTTTGCCTCATTAAATGCAACTTCTGAATGTCCTTTGTGTCTATTTCTATTGGTTATTTATTCTTTCATTAAGTGTTATATTATTCTACTTTTTTAATCTCTAGAAAACTTAGATCGCTTACTTGGCATTACCAATAATATATTGTGGAGACTCTATTATCTTGTTTAACAAGTGTTGAGTTTTTTCCCAGGAGGCAATAAAGATCCTGGATTCTACTTTGATTCTAGGTATGCTTTGTTTTAAAAATTTCAAGGCAGAAAATTATTTTGTTCAGTCCTTTAATCCTGTGGTGTAACTTTTATTCTTAGTACATCTGCCTTAATCCTAAATTATCACTCTACTGGTGTTTCACTGGATATCCCAAAGTGTTTACCATGAGCATCCCCTAAGAGGTGCTTGAATTTTAAACTATTTTTTGAAGTATCTGGAGTAGTTAAAATCTCTGTTCAGTTGTTAGTCTTCAGGCTGTTCCTTTTCTCTGGACTCCTTACTCTTATTCTATAGCAAATATAGTATGTCTCATTCTACGCATGTTCAGTTTAGGAGGCAGCTGCATGTTATAATGTGCATGTAAGTTTTAGGGAACCTCTTCTCTGGTATCCTCCATTCCTGCATTTTCTCCTGTCAATTTTTAACCAGTTCTGCAGCCCTAAATCCTGAATTCTAATCCTTTAATTTAAAAAGACTGCTGCATGAACTCTGTCTTTTGTATGACACATGAAATGGTATACAATCTCAAGGGGGTAATATAGAACTCACTTTATCCCTTTATTTGCATGTAGTATTCCCAGTTTTTGTTTGCTCCTGAATGTTATCTAGTGATTATGTATATATAATGTGTAAAGAGTTAATTATTGTTAACAATAACTAAAGTGTCAATTATATTTGATGTCAATACCAAACTGCCTTAATTATTGAAGCATTATAGTTTTATTTTCTATCTCGTCATTTAAGTTCCCCAACCATACTCATCCTTTTTAAGGTCACCATAGCTTTTGAGGTCCTTTGCCTTTTCATGAAACTTTTAGAATTAGCTTGTGAATTTCCACTAGTCTGAGGAGCTGTTTGAGATTAAGTAGATTAAAATGACATGCTTATTTAATGAAACATGTGATCTTGGATTGAATGTAGATTTAAGTAGGAAATTGCTATAGTGACATTACTGGGACAACTGGCATATTTGAAGATGGACTGTTTATTTTAAAGCTAAATATAATTATATTGTTAAATTTCTTTAATTTTATTTTATACTGAAGATCTATGTTATATTAAACTATTTCTTGCTATTAGATTATAGATGCTTAAATAGTCATTGAAGGGTATAAACAGAAAAGATGTCTGCAAATTTTAATTTTAATCCATATAATTTTAGTACATATATGAAATAATAGATAGGACAAATGCATACAAAGGTGTGTAAATAAAAAAAAAATAAAGAAGGGAATATAAAAATGAGCAAAAGGATGAATAGATACTTCAGAAAAGATGATATCCAAGTGACCAGTAAGCATATAATAAGATGCACATTAGGAACATATAGACTTAAATCACTCAGTCACCAGAATGACAGAAATTTCTAAGGTATGGTAATAATATGAATAAGGTGGAACTCTCACAGATTCTAGCTGAATTACAAATGCCATAAATGGAGAAATACAGTATGCTAAGAAATTAGAAGACTAGAAAATAATCTAAGGATTAAATGTCATCCCAATGAATACCCCTGTGTATTTTTGGCGACTTTATTTTTTCAAACTTTCCAAAGGATCACTCGAATTTTGCAAAGAACTTCTGTATACCCTTCAGCCAGAATTACCAATTATCAATATTTTGTCTGATTTATCTTACAACTCTGTTTATATAAATGTTATTTTATGGCAGAAATTGTTCAGTTTTGTCATTACTTCTAGGACTTGTCCCTTCTTGAGCTCTACAGAAATTTTGAAGCACTTGCAAACCCACACTAACTTGGCAAGGATTCAGCTCTAATTTCTGTTTCCTGATGCTGAAATCTCTGTTCAATTCCTTAGCCTTCTTGCCAACCTTTTCTGTAAAGTTACTTGGAGTTTTGTGTTGTTCATGCGAAGTCTAGACATCAACTAAACATATAAGGATGTTAACAAAGACGTGATGGCTATAATCTTTGTGACTCTTTTCTAAGTTTGTGGCTTCCAATTTCTTAACCATTCTTGCAAACCCAAGCTTCAGTCTGTGTCTCCTCAGCACAAAAATACTGCTGGGCCCTATTGGAGCTTCAATTATACAGTTCTTATTCCCCATAACTGGAAAGTATCCTCAAGGGGAAATCCTGGTCATGACACCGGCCATACAAAGCTTAAAATCAAGGTCAGAGCTTTGCAGCTCCTCCGCTTTTGGTTGGTGTCCAGTGTCATCAAATTTTTGTCTGTCTATGCATATTTGTTTGGGTCAGGCTTTCTTCATTATCCTCAGTGGCTATACCTGTCCGATACAACTACTTTGTGAAGATAAAAACCTTAACACGAAGATTGCTTTTAAGAAATGCAGCTCAGTGTGAATACGCAGGTTTCATGCACCACTGAGGCTTGTATTTTCATCTTTAAAATTTTTTTAAATGTGCTAAGTCAAAATAAACTCTATCAGTTATTTCCCCAAAGCTATACTTATTTTGTATTGTTCATGTTTTATCACATTAGGTAGAACTTTCAAAGTGTTTTATATCATAGGTGATAATGTAAGTCATTTCCTTTCTCTGGCATGGCACTCTTAATGATAAAATTTTTCATATTTTGAGGTGCTGTAGCATGTTAAGAAACATAATGACTTACTGCTTTCTTACTGTCAAAACTTTTAGAGCTTCAAATGGCAATCTTTTCTGGCCATACCTAAAGGTTTTCTATTCACTTCTCATCTGGACTGGCAAGTCAATTTTAGAGTCACACCTCTGCTCTTCCTGTCACAACATCTCAAGTTCCTGTGAGATCAATTAGCTTCCCTTCTTTCTGGGGGCAATTGTGAGCACCTCCACTCAGTTTAACAGAGTGTCAACAAGAGAGTGAGGACAAATGTCAAGTGTTACTAGTCAGCCCTTAATCTTTTGAGCTTTCTATACTTCCATTTGAATGAATATATATATATTCTAATATATATATAAAATATTATATAACATTCTATTATATATAAGATTATACATAAACAGATATGAAGCTGAGGGATGGGGAAATGGGGAGATGTTGGTCAAAGGGTCCAAACTTTTACTTATAGGATGAATAATTTCTAGAGTTGAAATATATAGCATAATAGTAATATGTTTTATACATAAAATTTGCTAAGAGAGTAGATAAGTGTTATTATAACAAGCAGAAACACAAAAGGATAGCTATAAGATTGATGTGTGTGTGTGTGTGTGTGTGTGTGTGTGTGTGTATAAGCTTAATTGTGATAATCACTCCATAATGTGTATGTACATCAAAACATCACCTTGTCCATGGTGTGGTGGCTCACACCTGTAATCCTAGCACTTTGGGAGGCTGAAAAAGGATGATCCCTTGGGGCCAGGAGTTAGAGCTTGAGCAACATAGGAAGACCCTTGTCTCCACAAAAAAAAAAAAAAAAAAAAAAAATTTAAAGGTTTGGTATAGTGATGCATGCCTGTAGTCCTAGTTACCAGGACGCTGAGGCAGGAGGATACCTTGAACCAGGAATTTAAGATTACAATGTTATCCACTCCAGCCTGGGAAACAGAGCAGGACACTGTCTCTAAAAAAAAAAAAAAAATCACATTGTGAGCCTTAAAATACACATTTTTAATTTATACACCTTAATAAATTTTGTGGGAAAATAAAATAAATTAACACTTACTCACATTACCATTTTGTCTTCTACACTTTATAAAAAATATTCCCATCCTATCCATCCAGACTAGTTTATTCTTGAAAATATAGATACCCCTCCCCCCATTCAGTTCAGTATATGGCACATACTAGTTCTCAATTCAATGTTGATTTTAATCTAGCCTTTTAAGCACAGGACTGTGATGTTATTTATCTCAATTGTAATCACTGCACTGATTAAGCACAAGATATCAGATCTAAACATGAGCAGGCAGGTGTCTTCAAACCCATTGAACTGCTTTGCTGGAGTTCTACAAAGGGGATAACACAAAGCACGTACCATGTCCATTTACTTACTTATCTTCATAAGTACAAAATCATTATTTGACTTGCTAAAGTGCCTTTTCTTAATGTGGATATATATTTTTAACAAATGGAGGAGAGAGGGAAAAATTGAGTTTTAAAATACAGTATGCAAGATACTTAGTTAAAACTGAGCAACAATAATAATCTAAATATTACAGGATTTTTAGTGTTCCAATGAACTTTATAATATAAAAATGCATTGCAAACACTGTTTGAACTCTTAAATCTATTCATCATATTAAAACACAAAATGAAATAATAACACAAAATAAAAGAAAATGTATTCAAAGAAATATTCATTAGCACATGCTCCCTAAGATGTATTAGGGCAGACAGACAAACACTCAAATCATGGAAATTTCGTCTTGCTGGAATCAGTTGAAAAGGTTCAGTCATAGAAGAGGTTGAAGCTGATGAATAATATTCTATAATTATATGTTTGTGATAAACTTAAATTCAGTCTCAACTGCATATCAGTAGTTAACAGGGCTTGCACTGCTAATATTTAAGGAACATCTTTTGTAAATGAATATAAAATAAAATGGATACAAGAAGGAAGATTGCAAGCTAATGTACACAAGAAAATGAACTATTCATACAATCAAACACTTAGCAGGATCTTCCAGATGCTAAACAGATCATTTTTGCTTAGGTTTTTTAATTTGTTAAACTATTAACTATATTAATTAAGTCATAATGTAGACCTAGTATAGAAAGTACATTCAATAGCCATTTTTAAAGCCCCAATAATCAATTTTAAAGCTTCACTGATTCTCAGTGATCACATATTTATTCAAAATTGGATAAAAATCTGAGTTTACTATTACCTTTCTACAGTTATCAATCCCTAGACTAGGACTTGCCATTCTCGCTTCTTAGGTTTTCCCTTCCACCTGCAACTTTCAACTAAAGCACAGACCAGACTACTTTTTGTTTTTAGTGTTTGGCCATATGTTGCAAGTCCTGATAAGAATCATTTTAATATTTTGCCTCATACAGCACTAAAAAGTATCCAATAGAGAAAGTGCTGTTGATCTTTGAACAACTCAGATTTCAACTGTGCTGATCCACTTATATGAGGAATTTTTTTCAGCTAAGCACAGGTTGAAAATACACCATTCACAGCATGTGAAGATGTAGGGTGATTTTTCATAGACATGGGTTCCAAAGGGCCTACTGCAAGACTTGAGTATGTGTGGATTTTGGTATATGCAGAAAGTCCTGGAACCAGTCCCCCACATGTACTAAAAGATGGATCTGTATACAAAAAGTAGATTCCAGAAAAAAAAATACGTTGAGTTTATTATTGATTTCTCCTCTTTTACTTCCTCTTCTGCAATTGATCTGGTTCTATTGACTTATCTTCCAAACTCCTAAGGATGGTTCTATAGCTGATGCTGCTGTCAGCAGTCAATCTCTCTGTCTCTCCATTGGGCTTTCTTATATTAGATTCCTAATTGGTCCTATTAACTCTGATTTCCTCTTCCCTTTTCAAATTAGCTTTTTGTAGTCCTACCAGTGCACTTTTTTTCTACATTGTGTATCACAATGTTATCCTCTTCAAACATTTTAATTGTTCTTGTTTAGGTAAAATGCTCAAATACGTTGAAATTCCCATTCTTTTAAAACCTTTAACAATAGGACATTCGCTATTAATCACAGCATAACAACATCATATTTAATTTACCATTTAATTCTCACACATTTATAGTTTATTCATATCTTCCATTTTATTCTATGAATATTAAGTTTTATTTAGATTTAAAAGGTCTTCATTTGATGTTGCTTTTTATGAGCCATTTCCCACCTGCCAGTGAGTGATTGCTGTTTTTGCTGTGCTCTGTTACTATATATTTTATAGTGTTTTTATATTTTTTATTGCTGAGTTATGTGTGTGTTTATGTGTGTGTGTTTGAGTGTCCTTGTATGTGGGCTGTGAAAAGAAAAATAATTCAACCCTTTACATTCCCAATGCTGTTAGCACAGTGCAGACATACGTACGCACACATGCACATGCACAATTGATAAGAACAAATTTCATTGTAAAGAGATTAAACTTCATAAGCAAATATCCTAAAGCAAATTCTATTGCCAAAGTACATTTCAGCCATATAGTTGATTTTAACAACATATACAAATATGTTGTATTATTATTCACTCTAAACTCTCTTCTTTTTGACAGTAGTTCTTACATTTAATGCATTTTGTACGTTGAGAGCATAATGGATAACATCACTTAAAGCAGGTCCTACTAACCAGGTATTTCTCAAAAATTGGAATGAAATAATGAGAGTGTAAATATATTACTAGAGTTAATACTCCCTAGGCTGTAAAAATTGCCAGTTGAAAATTATGTGTTTAAAGCTACAACCTTAGTTTGTATTCTATGAGATATAATATGATCATTGAGTGAATCCTAATTTTCTCTCATGTCATTTTATTCCTGGTAATGTGTGCTTCATCTTGACCATTGTCATGGTGAATAATGGTGGAATCCTAAAGTACACATTCTCTTTTCTGACTTTCTGGTCAAGGCTAGAAATAAAGACTTCTATTTTAGCTTTGCGTGAAGCTGAAAAGAAGCAGAGTTTGCATTTATGTCAAAAGGAACTTCATAGGACAAAAGGTAGCTGAAATGTGTGAATTGTGATAAGAATGGCCTCTTCTGTGTCAGAAGCATTTCTAATGTTTTTACTACTAGCATTTCTTTTCCCCTCTATGGATCAGAAAATTTAGAGGAAATGAAAGTTTATGTTGGTATTCAATTTGAATTATATTTGAACATCCCAAGACCATTCTTACTGTATTTATACTAGATATTTGAATCACTGCAGCACTTGCAAGATTTATGAGGAAAAATCTTCTATTTGTATTTGTACAGGACAAGGTCAATTTTGTAAAATTAGTTATTTAAAAAAAATATAGTGTAGCCTATGTAAATATATGGGAAAAATTCAGTGAAGGCAGTGAAATGACGATTCTGATTAATATTGCATAAATTTCAGGAGGTACCCAATTATTTTTATCACACTGCTTTGAAGTTGTTGCAATGATCTAGTAATTTTCTATGCTTATTTAAGGCTAACAATCTTGGTAAATACAATGTAATCTGAATGATGCACTTTGATCATGAGTATCCAAGCAACACTGTATTGGGAGAAACATTTATGTAATGAATGGAACCACATATATCCTTTATACATGTATATACAGATGCAAAGAGGTTGTTTTCTTTGTATTTCTCAGGTTAGGTTGTCAGAAAAGCTATAAATAAACCTATTAGAATAATTCTTCACTGTGAAATAATGTGCCTCATGGTCATTTTTTCACATAGCTACTTCAAAAAAATAGTTGATCAGAAAAGCTGTAAGATCAATAACTACAATTTAAACTGCATAAAGAAAAAGAGAATGCCTATTTAATTTGGTGATGTTTTACTGAAAAGAAAAAAAACCCAGACACATTTCAAATACTAGAATTCTGTATTTTTAGATATTTTTAACTTCATTATGTTTATTAATATCATAACTACATTTTTAACTTTAGTATAACTTAAAAATTCAAAAAATGTCACTTGAAATTTTCAAGAACTTAAAATTGGTTTTGTTATGAAGTAGTGACAATAAAATGACTCAATCTGTAATAAGGCATACCCACACATACAATTTCTTTTTCAAACTACCAGTGAAATTACCAGGAGACAAAGAAAATGAAAATCTAGGATTCTTGATGTCAATTAGCAATGAAACAAGAAAAAGAGAATTAAAAGATGTAATGAACATAGATACCAGGCAAAGGAGATTATGAATTTTTGAAGTATCAATGCTAGTCCAAATAAACACACAACTGTGGATTATCTGTTAGTTCCAAGCACTTCTCTAGGATATCTCAGTTTTACAATGAATGTTTACAAGAATGACAGAGTCCAAAGGGCATTGGAAGCAGGATCATACTTACAAAGGAAAGAGCTAATTTTGTTTCAAAACCTACTTAAATGGACTCTCTCCTTTTGCTTACTTCCATATTTTAATTTATAAGAAGGATTTTTGAAAAATTTGAATTGATCATCATACTTTTCTTGCCAATTAACATATGAACCAATTTTTGGCTTCATTCACAATAAAAATACTGTTGCTAATACTAAAACGCAGTTCTTCTTCCAAACAATCTTGTAAAAATGAAAAAGCTTTATACTTACCAGGGGATTTTGAAGTTCATTTTAGCTATGAATACTGCAAAATAACAAAAAATAAAGTAACAATTAATACTTGATGTGACAATTCTTCCACTAGAAATTTATCCAGTAAATGTATTCTTAAAAATATCTGAAGACACATGTACAGGAATATTCATTATATTAATAGTGCTCAGTATGATAACTAATCACAATAACAAAGGAACCACTTAAATATTCATTCATTGGAGATTAGGTGAATAAGAATGGATAATTCCTTCATTGTGAAAAATGAGTAGATGAAAATGCTTAGATGATATGAGAAGCTCTTTGAGATAAATTATTTAACAAAAAGAAGAACAAGAAAAAATGCAGGGGATTTTATGTTTTGGGAGGGCAAACAATATCAATTAATAATTACATATTTATAAAGTCTGATATATTAGACTGTGTGTTTTAGTTCAGTGAGGTGAGAACCAATAGGGTCAATTACATTAACTGTGCCTTATGTGCGTTAGTATCTTATTCTTTCTTCACATATTTCTTTTATAGTAAGGAAAAGTACTAACACTTATATCCATTTTGCATGGCATGAAAACCTGTCCAGATGTGACTCCATCTCCCTCTTTGAATTCTAGAAACTTCCACTGCCAAAGATCAGACCCCCAACCATACTGAAATACTTACTATCTTAAGATAAAATCATGCTTCTTATATTTCCAGGCATTGGTTTGTTCTTTTTTTAAGCATAATGAGCCATCTCTCACCTATTTTATTTGCCATCTACTTCGTATACTACCTATTCATATTTTCCCAAAATTTACCTCATGCATTATCAATTCCAGAAAAGTCTTCCTAAAATCTCCCCTGGGTTTCTTCTCTTCCCTGAATATATTTCTATATATACTTTATATACTTTAGTAATACCATTTTATATTTTCTTTGTTTGGATGTTTGGCATCCCACTAAAATTTGCATTCCATTAAATTAATTTTTGTGTTATCTCTGCAAAAATAATGCATTACATAGTTGCTAGAATACACTAGGGTCTATAATTTTTTTAAATGAATAAGCAAAAGAAAGATTATAAGAGATAAAAAATATAAGTTTACAGGCATGGATATAATTTAAAATAGAATGATGTGAGTACTTCTCCCTGCTTCTCACTGCTAGCATGTAAGATCCATTAGGCAGGCATTTTCATTTGTTTAGTTCATTGCTATACTGTCAGTGCCTATAAAAGTAATTAGGATGCATTTTGATATGTAATAAGTATTAATATACATCCATAAATACTCTTTCTGATGAAATTTATAACTGGAATAATTAAATAACTTTCTAGGGATATTAAATTAAAATCACTTAAAATTTGTTCCTGATAAAATTTTAATTTCCAGAGGAGTAGTCCAGGCAGAAGTCCAACAAACATTTGTTCCTGATACTCATGAGCAAGCCTACTATTTTAGAGGGGCTTAGATAAATATGATCTTTGATGACCCTTGTAGGAATTATATTACCAGAGCAACAAGTATAGGATAAGAAGAGAAGAGGAAAGAATAGAGAAGACAAGACAAGAGAGAAGATGGCAAGGAAAGAGAAGAGACTACAATAGATGTTTCTAGTGGTCCAATTATTGTTTCATGTTCATAAAGCTCATAAATGTATCACTACCTGTTAAAGGGAGATATTTTCTTTTAAAGGTAAAATAGAAAAGTGATTTTACAAATTTGGCCTAGTTAAACGTGAGTATTAATGGGAACTGAATGTTTCGTTTAAAAGAAATTCCATGTTTTGAAAGAGGAATTTACAATTATTCTGTTAAAAGGGAATACCATGGGTAAAAAATATTCTGAAAGTCTTGTAATTGATGAATCTTCTCATTGTCTGTCCCTGTAAAGTCACCAATAAAGCAATAAGAATAAAGTTAGTAGCTAGAAGTTTTTACCAAAGACATAAGTGTTTGGAATTTAGCTGAATCAGAAGCCGTTTTACTTATTTTGTACAAAAAAAAAAAAAAATCACAGGTGCTAAAATAAAGGTATACAGAAAATCTGTTAGATTCATGAAAGTAAAATTTTTCCATTAAATCAACAGAATTTTAATATTTCTGGGAAAAGAGATAGATGTAGTGAGAAAATAGCACTTAATACAGTTTTATATATTTTATGATTTGGATACCTGTATGATTTTGATTGAAAAAGGACAAATCATAATTCTATGGACCAAATTCTTAGAGTGTGGAAACAAATGTTTCCTTGTGGTGCTTTTGGAAATCTGTCTTTAGTGAAATATATAATTGAAAAATAGTTCTCATTTCCCATATTCTATAATACATGTGTATTACTTATCATAGAGACTTGCTTTATATGGAACACAAATTTTATGAAGATAAGAGAGTTTTTTTCTTGAACAAAACAATAAAATATTAACATTACAGCTTTATCAGAGATTTTATGAAAATTCTCTTCATAATTTCTTGATTATATTTAGCATGAACATTCATATTTTCCTTTCTATTTTATAGGAAATTATAACGTTAATTCCACCATAGACCTTTCATATAATTTGGTAAAAGCTCTTCAGGTTAGTGAGATGGAGTAATTGTCTTTTCTGAGATCATACTGGTATTTATTCAAAAAGATATTCAAACTCTAAATTAGAGTTATTTCTCTCTATTAATCTTCAAGTTCCCATTATGATACATTTTCCACTTCCTTATTTTGTGATTCAATTAACATTCATTGAGTTCCCTAATCTGGAGGTTATTTCACAATGTCCCTTGAAACGAATATCACTTTTTTAAAGAATGACAAAGCATGATGGCCAATGTGCACCAGTGTTCATAGGCTATGTGGCAAGGGTCAACTTGCATTTGTGCTCATTATTCTAGAAAATATATAAAATTATAAAATAAAAGCCTCTGTATTTTTTCTATTTCAGAAACTTTTGGGAGAAGGTCAATGGCAGCTATTCATTTATTTATTTATTCATTCATTTATTTATTTGGAGCTGATTTTACAACTTTTTAACAAGTTGGAAAGAAATATTATGGTAGGGCAAAAATGTCCATGATGAACAGTTGTTATCCTCAGAAACCAGGAAAAGTAGCATTTGGTATCTAATGCCTTACGCTTAGCCTTATTTCCCATATATGTTTTGAGAGTCTAAGACATAATTGATTTGCCCAAAATCAACTTAAAACCAGTCCAGGATAGCACCTTACAAGGAATGAACCAGACACTACTATCCTACAAGAACTGGACATTACTTTACTATGATTTTTTTCTGTAGTTGTTTTATATTTTCCTCTAGGCAAAACAAGAGCTGTTCCTCTAAAAAGATTAAGGTCTAAATGCTATAGATTGAAGGTGTATTATTGCCAGTACTTATAAGTGACCAATTCTAATGTTATTTAATAAGTTATGATCAATTATAGCCCAGTATTTATCTGCATCATAGTAATTGTTCTGCAAATGACAGTACTGTATTTCTTTAACTTCTTTTATATTCTCATGAAATCACTGTGCAGCTTAACATATTCAAAGAGAATTAAATTTTCTCTAACAAAATATATTGACTTGGCTATCAATAAGGTTCTTTTTGTTAAGACATTAATTTTGCTTAGTAAAAAACTTAGATAAACTGATTAGAGTGACATCTTGAGGAGATAACCAGGATCTAAGTAAACAAAAGATAATTAAAATGAGAAAAGTTATTTTTATTCTATGGGAGAGAAGCACAACAGAGAACAACAGAGGTTAAGCAGACTACTTTTTGTGGTGAAGTGTCAGTGAGACTAAGAAAACCCTGGTGTTTGGTAGCAAAACTGACTTCAAGATAATGAACATATGGTGCTAGGTTTATGTGTAGTGGTCAAAGTGACTCCATGCTGGGGCTTTCATATAATAAATACAATCTGCTACAATGCAACAAAAAATGTATATGGATTTGTTAGTAGGTAGGTTGGTTGGTTTATTGGTTCCTTTCAATGAAAATTAAATGGATATTTTTTCTTTCATTTACATTTTTAAAACATTGTAATATCTGGAATGATCTGCAAAATAGGCAAGAGAAGAAGAGTAAAAGTGGTAGAATATAGGCATTCTAGATGATTGTTTAGCTAATGGAGAGGGCTTTGCAGTTAAATAAGACATTAAAAAGGTTATACTGTTCTATATAAAGCTTTAAGAAGTAAAAGATACCAGTGGATACTTAATTTATAATTAGAGCTATAATATACATTTTAAAAATTAATAATATTGGGGGCGATTGGGAAGATGTTGGTCAAAGAATACACAATTTCCTTTAGACAAGGAATAGGTTTAAGAAATCTATTGTACAATATATTTACTATAGTTGATATAAAAATGTGTTGTATACTACTTAAAAATTACTAAGAAAGTGGATTTTAAGTGTTTTCACCGCACACAAAATAATGATAAGTATATCAGGTAATGCATTTGTTAACTGGCTTGATTTGGAGATACCACAAGGTACACATACATCAAAACATCATGTTGTACACCATAAATATGTACACTTTTTATGCATCAATTAAAAATAAAATAAGTAAATAAAATTAATGACCCTCAATCAGTGTTAATCAATATTGGCCAGAGGAGTTGGTAATCAACTTTCAAAGGAGGAGGAGGAGGAGGTTGAGAGGACGGACACTAATGAACAGAAATTTATTGGCTCATATTTCTGGAGGCTGGAAAGTTCAATATGAAGATGCTGCCATCTTGTGAGGGCCTTCTTGCTGCATCATCTCGTGGTGGAAGTTGGAAGGGCTGGGGATGGTTGTGGGGCCAAACTTGCTCTCTTATGACAGCACCAATTCCTCCCATAAGATTAGAGCTCTCATGATCTAATCACCTCTTAATGGTCCCACTTCTTAGTACTGTTACAATGGCAATTATATTTTCACATGAATTTTGAATGTAACACACATTCAAACCATGGATTTAAAAAAGGTTAAATCATTTGCTCAAATCACCTAAGTATCAATTTGCAGACTTAGGATTTGATTCCATTCTGTCTTCCTTTAGCAAGCATGCATTTAACCTCTACAATATACTGATGTTCAGTGTAACCTAGTATACTATACATCAGCAGCACATCTGCTAAGTGTAGAAAGATTAGGGTAAGAAACTCTACTGAAGATATGTGATAACATAAATGATAGTTCCTAAATATACCTATGTTCTAAATTGCAGAATCTGTGACTCTGGTACATTTTATAGCAAAAGGGATAATCGGCTAATCAGGTGACTTTGGAATGATGAGAGAGAGAGAGAGAGAGAGAGAGAGATGTTACTACAAAAGACAGTTCTGAAAGATATATGAAAATAACTGGATCTGCTCTTGTTACTTTGAAGATCAAGGAATAGGGCTATGACCAATGAATCCAAAAAGCCCAAAAGATCTTTAAAAAGCAAGGAGATGAATTCCCTCCTAGAGCCTCCAGAAAAGAATGTAGCTCTGCTGATAATTTGATTTTAGCTGAATTAAACCTATCACCTGTAGTACCTAAAGAACTGTAAGATAATACATTTTTGTTGCTTTAGGAAACTAAGGTTGTGGTAATTTATTGCAGCAACAATAGGAAACAAATCAGGTTATAAAGAAGGACTTCTCATGATTGTGACATTTAACCTGAGCCTTCAAGTACTACCAAAAATTAATCAAAGAAGAGGAGAGAAAACCTTTTAGATAGCGGAGTCTAATGTTTAAAAAGAGAAACACAGCCAACAGTTCAAAAGACACAGAATAGTTGAGAAATGTTATATAGTGATTTTTGGTTTTAATTTATAATGAGTAACAGCTGTTATGATGATATTCTAATAATCCATTATAAATTATTTACATTGAGTTTTATGATGACATACATGATACATTAAGCATTTGATTTTATGAAATTTTGTCAGAATTATTTAAATTTAATTTTTTACACTGTAATTTTAACCATTATCTTCAACACAGTAAGAGAGTCCTTAAAATCTAAATAATGGTGATAAATTTCTTCAAGAATGGAAAAAAATGGCTGGGTGTGGTGGCTCATGCCTGTAATCCTAGCACTCTGGAAAGCTGAGGCGGGTGGATCATTTGAGCTCAGGAGTTCAAGACCAGCCTGAGCAAGAGGGAGACCCTGTCTCTACTGAAAAAAAAAAAAACAGAAAGAAATTAGCTGGACAACTAAAAAATATATAGAAAAAATTATCTGGGCATGGTGGCCCTTGCCTGTAGTCCCAGCTACTTGGGAAGCTGAGGCAGAAGGATTGCTTGAGCCCAGGAGTTTGAGGTTGCTGTGAGCTAGGTTGATGTCACATCACTCTAGCAGGGAAAAGAGTGAGACTATTGTCTCAAAAAAAAAAAAAAATTGAAAAAATGGGCAGTTACAAAATAATTGAGAGAATTACTATTAAAAATTAATAATCAATCACAAATGAAAGAAGCCATGGGAAGTGTTGTCATTAGTTAGAATTTATATATTCATAAAAAGGAATGAAGAACAATGATGAGAAATCAGAAAATCCTCATTTAAATATCTTTCTATGATAAGTTGCTAATATAAGCAAAGTAATAAATCTGTCACTCTAAACTGAAGTTTGTGCCAAATTATAGTGAGATCATGGTAAAATAAGAAAGCCATTATGGATATAGTTCAGTGAGAAGGGAAATAATGACCAGATAAATTTGAAGAGATAGAAAGAGTCAAGCTCACAAAGGTCCTCAAAGCCATGGTAACTTTTGGTTTTATCGATTGTTCTGATGTGTGTGTGTGTGTGTGCGTGTGTGTGTGCGTGTGTGTGCGTGTGTGTGTGCGTGTGTGTGTGTGTGTGAGAGAGAGAGAGAGAGATTAAATGCACTGAAAAGCCATGGGTATATTTTAAACAAGTGATTCTAAGAACTGATTCATATTTTGAAAAGGATCAGCGTGGTTGTTGTGATGAACACAGATTCTAGAGGAGAAAGTCCCAGGGAGACTGGTTAGGAGGCCACTGAAGTAATTCAGATTGTGAACAACGAAGGCTTGTACTTAGGTGTTAGCTGAAATGATAAAGATCTAGGCCTTACTGATGGATAAAATGAAAGGGCTGAGAGAAAGAGAGGAAGCAATCTTGATATATCAATCATCAAAGGGTAGTACAATTTATGGCAATGGAACATACTGGAAAACAAAAGGTATGGAGATAAGTAGTGGATGGCTCAGAGAGAAATAGAGAATTATGTTTGGGCCATAATATTTTAAATGGTTTATCTGACACATTGTTGGGGTTGTAAGACAGGCATTTAAATATCAGATTCAAAAAGTCATGGGAAGGATTAGACTAGAGATGTGATTATGAGAGTCATTACATATAATTGATATGTAAAGCCATTTGACTAGGTAAACTACTTAGGGAGAAAGTATAAATAGAAGAGAAGAATAAGGATCCTCATTTTTCTTTAGTAACAAATTTATTATGGCAGTATCCATGGTGATGTCTAGGGGGAAATGAATTGTGAGTACAATTGTGGTGTACAAGTGCCTAAGTTTTGCTTTGTTTTTTAAAAATATTTTTTGAAATGTAATAGAGAAATATTTAATAGAATAACACTGACATTTGCAAATTCACTAATAATTGAGTAAAAATTATATAGTGTTCCTGTATATGTCAAATTATTGCCTCATTAAGTTTTCTTAACAGGAGTGTCAGAGTCAGATATATTACTAAGTATGAACTTTAATGCTTTACAATAAAAAATAAAGAAAAACTGTTGCAGAATTATGAAAGCCTCTATAAACACTGAGGATACACCAAAGTTACTGTGAAGAATCCACAGAGCAGGCAGTATGCTTTATGCTGATACTGCATAGAATATCAATTATAAAGCAAGTTTCCTAATTACATATTTATTTAATTTCCTTTATTTTTTTAAACTGCCTCACCATTCAACTTTGACTGCTTTCTCCTTAAGCTGTGTGTTCTTAAAGAAATAGAGACATTTTGGTTTAATTTAGTAAGAATTATATTTAGAACAGCAGATTCTTAAGGATCATTGTGGGTTTTTTTTTTAATTTTTATTTTTCTTTCTTTTTTTTTTTTTTTGTTACTGGATCTATGCTATCTTAGTCCATTTTCTGTCACTTATAACACCATGCCTGAAACTGGGTAGTTTATAAAGAAAAGGAATTTATTTCTTAAAATTATGTACACTGAGAAGTCCAGGGTGGAGGGACTGCATTTGATGAGAGTCTTGTTGTTGGTGGGGTTCTCTGCAGAGTCCTGAGGTGAGCCAGGGCATCGAGTGGTGAAGAGGGTCTGAGTATGCTAGCTCAAATTTCTGTTCCTTTTGTTATAAAGCCAGTCTCACTCCCATTATAACCCATTTATCCATTAGCCTATTAATCCATAGATGGAATAATTCATTCATGAAGGAAGAGCACTTATGACCCAATCGCCTCCTAAAGGCCCCATCCTCAGTTCGGCCACACTGGAGATTAAATTTCAACAGGAGTTGTGAAGGGGACAAATATAACCATAACCTATGTGTTGAGAATAAAACTTTTATGGGCATATTTGACCCAAGAAAAGAAATATCTGTGAAAACAGCATTAGGGTGTGTCTGATTAAAGAATGATATATTACTATCCTTCTGAGCTAAGGCAAATGATTGAGAATTATCAAATCTGACTGACGTGAATCAGAGCTAAGACTCAATACCAAGTTTAATTAATAAATTCAAGGATATCCAATCCAGAGAAAAATGTAAAGAAAGTAGAAGTCTAAAATATTCCATGTACTTCTCCAGGTCCCCATAGAATGCACTGTCCAACACACTTAAGAATAGATCCCAAAGTAAGACAGATAGTCACCTGATTTATAAAGTATATTTAGGTTATAAAACATATTCATTTCATATTCATGTAGGTTATGTGATGTTTACCAAGGAGCATGCTAAATTAATCATTGATTATTGATTTAATTACCAAAAGCAACCCAAAAGCAAGGACATTCCATTAAAGTATACTAAATTTAAGTATTTTTCTCCTACCAAATACCATCAGCTTGTTTTTAGGACATCTGTTCATACCAGGTTTACAAGGAGATTAGATCATGTTCACAGGCCTTTTATTATTCTAAGGGTTGTCTCCCCAATAATGCAAAAGCCATGTTCTGTAGATCAACTGTTTGACTTCCCGGTCTAACCTCTGTCCTCAATCAATATCTCCATACAATATATTTTTAAGATACATTCCATTTTCTGTCTTATACTCTGTGCTATATTTTCTACAAAGATCAATCTTACTAACATCATAACAATGAATTGGATTTGGCTCATTTTTTTAACAGGACTTTCCTTTTCAAAGTTTGTTAAATATTATATACCTTCAGAGTTGTTTTAATATTATTTAATCAATGAAATTACTCTTTTTTCCTATACCAATCATAGTCATTTGATCTTTTTATGTGTGTGTTGACATAAGCATTTATAGCATGTATAGTTATTATAAGACCAACTTCACTCCTTTTTCTGGACAAAGATTTTCCAGAGACATTTGACCAAGTGGTAACTTCAATTCAGGTCATAAAATGTTATCTCATATTGGGGAATAATCATTTACATAAGTCTGGTTTTAATTTATTCTATAAATAAATTTTAAAATCCTTTGTTCATTATATAGCTTTGTCAGAGGAATTAGTGTAGTTATTTCCACACATACTATACATTTCCACCCATTAAGATGGTGAACAAAGGACATCATTCTGTGAATTCCACAACACATTTCTTTGTGGACATAGCAATATCCCAGTTATCATAGAAAAAATTGGGGACATTGGCTTCCAGTGTCAGTATGTTACCTAGCTCATATATACCCAGTAGTGATAAACAGTTTTGCCCTGCTATCTATTCAAACTCAGTGAGTTGCACCGTAGGGAAGACAAACTTCTTTTTTTCTATCATATTCAGGCCATTAGAAAACAACGATAAAATCCACACTGCATTGTGATGTCCCACTATTACTTAAGTTTACTACAGTGTTCAGACAACTGAACTTCAGAGAACCAACTGTCACTGATCTTTAAGTGCCCATCAATACATGAGTGGATTAATAAAATGTGGTATATGTGTACTATGGAGTACTACTCATTTTAAGAAACAATGGTGATATAATACCTCTTGTATTTTCCTGGATAGAGCTGGAATCCATTCTACTAAGTGAAGTATCCCAAGAATGGAAAAATAAGCACTACATGCACTCACCATCAAATTGGTTTCACTAATCAACACCTAAGAGCACATATAGGAATAACATTAATCCGGTGTTGGGCAGATGGTGGGGGGAGGGACTGTTTGTTGTTGCTGTGTTGCAGTAAGCAGGAGTTCAATATTCTGTGGGGACACAAGTCCTTAGTTTTTTCCCACCACCTGCCATTAATTTATCATCAGATCTGAGAGGGATAACTAAGAGTATATTGTCTTGTTCTGACATACTGATTTGCAAAATGCATAGTTGCAGCCCTCTTTGTGACACTAATCATTACAGGAGGGTCTTTTCCATTTGTTGTATCTATAATTTCTCCTTATTACATTTGCTTTCACCTAAGGTTGACTTTTAAGCTCAGCAGGTATATCATTCACCTACAGATACGGTTAATAAGAGTAGTTTTACTAACATTCTCAGCTTTTCTATGCCACACCCCCTCCTCTAGGCTGATGAGGAATTTGACATCCAGAGAACACAGAACAAGCCCTGTTGCTTGGTCATGGAGCTGCATTTCCTGGTAGCCCTAATTAAACTGAAAAGGTCAAGTTTATGACTCATTTCAAAATATCTTTAGAAATATGCACTGGTAAATTCAATGACATCAAAATTAGATATTAGACACTCTTAGTTATACAAAATTTTAAAATGTGCCTGACACCACCAGATAGGAAAGAATAGAAAAAAAATGTTAGATAGAAAGATGAAATATTGTTTAATTATATTCTTCCCACTCCATCATTCCTACCTCTAGATTCTTTTTTTTTTTTTTGAGACAGAGTCTCACTCTGTAGCCCAGGCTAGCATGCCATGCCATCAGCCTAGCTCACAACAACCTCAAACTCCTGGGCTCAAGCGATCCTCCTACCTCAGCCTCCCAAGTAGGTGGGACTACAGGGGCATGCCACCACATCCAGCTAATTTACAGGGTCTCACTCTTGCTCAGGTTGGCCTTGTACTCCTGAGTTCAAGGGATCCTCCCACCTTTGCCTCCCAGAGTGCTAGGATTACAGGTGTGAGCCACCTTGCCCCTAGATTCTAAGAAACCATTCTAGTGAAGATCACACTTCATATCCTCTCACACTTAGGACTTGTTAATTGAAATAATTAAGGCAATCCACAAAACATTTTCAGTCACCCATTGTTAATAGCAAGTGTTTCTATTGCCTATAGAATAAAGCACTTCTTTGAGTGTAACAAGTACTCTTATATGTTTATAAAATGTCTATTTCCTTCATTCTTTCTGTATATTGAAAACACAAAAATGTGTAAGTTGAATAGAAGAAATATACCCATGTAGGCCCAGAATTTGCTGTTCCAAACCTTTAAATATATTCTCTGAAGTTACATCTGTTACATGATTAGCAAAACTGACAGAAGAATCAATGCCAGCCCCAGATAATGCATATTTGTAACTGATGGGGTTAGCAGCAAAGATCATGTGATAAGTACTATGTGCTGTCCTGGTCCTTGGGGACTTTTTGCCACAGACATTTTCAAGTAATTCATTTCCTGTTAATATTGGGTGAGTTTCTAGACACATAAGATGTGTCATTTGATGCTAGTGAAATATGTCCTTTTATTTCAAGAATCCAAATAGTTAGCTCTAGTCTGACTGAGGCACTCTTAGCATTCCATTTCCTTTATGAGTTGTCATCTGTTGTCTTGTTTGTTTGTCATCTACACAGAATAGGATAAATTCACATTAAGTCTTTAAACTTGCCTGACCAAAGAGGAGGCCTATAGCCCAAGAATTCATGACTATCCAAACACTTTTCTGATAGTGGAGATCAAATATGTCTTCCACTGATAAATAGATTGCCTTTGCTTTCTTAAATCACAGTTATATCATCTACAAGGAGTATTTCTGCTGATTGCCAAAGATCAAGGCAACCCTCAATTCTGGAGCATCCATGGGTGACCCAGGTAGCCTGCTTTGTCTTGGCCAGGAGAAAATCAAAGGGTTTATGCTACACAGGGATAGAGGCAGGACGTTCTTGAGAGACTCTCCCTTCAGCTTTTGGCTTATGAAACAAATTGCCCGTATGGGGTAGATGCCTCCTGAACTTCTCCCTCATGACATGCTTTTTAATATGGTATTTCTTCATAAATGAGCTTCGTTGTGCTATTCTTTCCTTATTCCAGTGGTTCTCGGTCACTAGCCAAGACGGGATCTGTTTTCTGGCTTCAGAACTGTCTGATGCTCTTTCATAATGAGTGTTTTTTGACTAGTATTAGCAATTGCCTTTTAAATAAGATATAATAAAAAGCTTCCCTAGGCCAACCCTGGGGTTAAAACTTTGAAAGGTCTCTGATAAGTAGCCATGATTGATTCCTGTGTATGTCACATATTCTTCTAATATCATTGAACAGCTGGATCTTAAGACCTTTGTGGGACTGCTTGCGCCAATACCTTCTGTAAATATTTTAATGGTTATTCCTGCTCAGAGCTTCACTCACATTTATATTTTTTTCTATGAATGGAAATTGTGATTACTAGGCAAGAAAGATTGTCTAAAAGGAAATAAGTAAAAATAAATCTCTCATTGTGATCATTTCCTTAATCATAGAAGTGATATATTGCTTAAGTCCCAGAATCCTCTATTGCTTAATGCTCATTACCAAAGAGGACTAGGACAACTCAAAGGTTCCCATTAAATCTTGTTGAATGGCAGATGTAGTAAAGTACCTCTGTGAAAAGAGTAAAGGCAGCATGCTCCCTTCATACATAATAATATCCATCACAATTATACAGCAGGTAAAGCTTACACAACCACTGAAAAATCTCTTTAGTCACACTTTGCAAATTGAGAGTTCCCTTCTGATGTGTCCCTACCACCATTTATTTTGAGAATTTATCCCAGTAAGGATTTACCTGACTTTCCTGTTGTTATTAAGATTCTTAAGCTATTTTTGGGCAATTCTGAATGTTTTTAGAAAAATAAAGTGACTCAGAAAAAAAAATGGAACCAAACAAATGTCATAATTACTACAAGTTATGAGGTAAAGTAAAAAGGTATAACCAATAAGCAATTAAAAAATAAGTAGTTGGATGCATATCAATAAAAAAAACTTTTTTACAAGAGTTAATAAATTATCATTTAATGAGAAAACAAAATCATTGAGTTAAAGCTTTTAAGAACATATTTAAAAACACATTTGGCTATCCATCCGGCAGTAGCTATCATATCTTAGCCGTGCAATTTGTTCAGGTGAGAGGGAAGAAAATAAGGAAAGAAATAAAAGAATGGGGTTTTTAGTTTAAGATGGAAAATGAAGGACACATATAATTTTTTAACAATATTAGGTAAAAAAAACAGTGAAGATTTAAAACAAACAGACTTTTATTTCTCAAATTTTCTGTATAAAACATAAGATGGCAACCCTAAAACCCACCAGGGTATAAAATAGGGGGAGTGTTGTAAGGGGATATCTGATCCTCTTGGGGAATGGATTCTAATTCAAGTAGAGGTCTACTAATGGCATGTTCCAAAGTTTTTAGTTTTACTGTTATTGTAACTTTAGTTTTATTATAGTGGATTTTGTTTTAATATTGGGCAGTATAGTTAAATAGGGAAGACTACATAAGTTTCTTGGCCAATCGGCAATAAAAAATACTGAAATATATGAATATGCAAGCATACAATGTTTGAAAAGGAACAGAGAATAGTTTTATCTTTATAGAGACAAGAAATTTGGAGAAGCCATTCGATTCTCAAAAGAGAAGACTCTCTATAGAAAAGAATAAAGGATACAAATGAAATGAGAGAGAGCTATAAAAGGAAAAAATAAGGACAGGAAATGGAAAAATCAGAGACAAAGTAGGAATCCAAGAAATTTCAAATGTGATTATATTTGAGGAAGTAAAGTTTAACATTTAAAGAGGAAAAAACAAGAACATAAATTAATGAATGAGGAGCAAAATGTATCATAATATGGAATAAAAATAATCATGAACAAAAAACTCAGTAAAATTGGTAGATATGCTGCAGATATAATTTGTGTGAATTAGAGCAATTAGAAATATTATTAATATAATCAAAATTAATAAGCAGACTTTAGTACAAAAATAATCAAAGAGCAGTCTTAATCACACTCTAATTTATTGATCACATGTTACATGTTAGAAATTGAGCAAAGATGTTGTAAACATCACCTCATTTAAACTTTAAATAACACTGTGAAGTAATTAGTATAACCCAATTGTCACTTGAATGGGATTTAATTGTCTAATGGAGATAAATGTTTAGAGAGTGCATTTTGTACATCATGTATCCATCTGTCATCATCTTGCCATTAACCTGTTCATCTCCATATCTCAGCCAATTTGCAACAAGGTACTACTGCTTTCACATCCATTTTTCTAGGCTCATAGCCTCAATTGAAGTCTTTGTCTTCAAACAGTCTTAGCCCTTTGCAGTATTTTTCCACTGTTGATCCTGACTGATTCTCTCTCCACAAGGCCATTCTTCCCCTTCTGGGCTCATGAAATTCCTGAGTCAGCTACATATCCCAGTGACAGATGCTTGGTCTATATGCTTGGTCTATATTCTGTCTCTAAGGGCAGTTGAAAGATCAAGTTTTTTATTTTGTTCTATTTTCATTTTTGACTTTTGGTTGTTATGTTTTTGGACAGTATATGGGCAAAATTTGATGTCAGCATTGGCAGAAAGGTAACTTCATCCCATGCCATAGGACTCTGTTTCTTTGCTCTTGTCTGACATAACAGGATAATTAACTAATGTGACCTCTAAAATTTTATTTTTTCATTACTATCCTTATTTTTAACCTTCAGTAGGGACTTCTGGATACGAAGGAGACATCCTTTTCTTTAAAATTGCTGAAAACAAAACAGAAAAAATGTCAAAAACTTGGTCAGGTTATGAAACGTGAAGATATACACAAAGTTTTGGTTTTAAAGTAGCTTTTTCAAAAGTCCTCAAAGAAGTCATCCATATCCTCACTAGATCTATAGCCAAGTTAGGCTGTGTAATTGGTTAAACCACATATAAGCCATCAAGCTACAAGACCCTAAATATTAATATTATAAATAAACTAACCCAGGATGCCATCAGGAGAGTTTAGAACTTTAAACTGTACATAATATATTACTTGCTTGCACATCTCATTTTGTCTTAAAAAAGTAAGTCAAAAAATTGACCAAATAAGCATAGAACTGTCATGGTCCAGGTCTAAGATAATATTTGTGTACAAGTGCTATGGTTTGAATGTCTCCTCCAAAATTTATGGTGAAACTTCATCCCTAGTTTGGCAGTATCGAGAGGTGGGCCTTTACCAGGTGATTGGGGCACGAGGGCTCAGTCTTCATGAAGGGATTAATTTATTCATGGATTAATGGGTTAATGGATTAATGGGTTAGCACGGGAGGGGAATAGATGGCTTAACAAGAAGAGGAATAGAGACCTGAGCTAGCACTTTAGCATGTTCAACCCCTCCACATGTGATGCCCTGTGCCACCTCAAAACTCATCGAGAGTCTTCACCAGCCAGAAGGCTATCACCAGATGTGCCCCCCCGACCTTGAATGTCTAAGCCTCCATAACTGAAATAAATAAATAAATTTTATTTATAATTTACCTAGTTTCAGATATTTTGTGATAACCAAGAGGAAACAGACTAAGACAACAAGTGCATGGCATGAAATCATTCACAGAATATGTAATCATTCAGACCTATTTTTTCCTTTCCCCATGTCCACTGACCACTACTCACATACACAGGATGACATGCTCTAGGAAAGATTTATAGATATATTAACCGTATCTGTTGCAGGGGCTTTTCCATCAACTTTCATCTTGGAACTTGCCCTTAGGACACCGAACCCTCAGAAAATTTGGGGGGTTTCAGAGGAGAGAGGAAGAGTACCTTACTTTCCATCCCTAACTGTGATAGGTAATAATATAGTTCATATTTTCTGTGGCACAATGACAGGGAGGGGTTGAGTAGAGAAATATGTGTGGTATGCCGGGGGCAGAGAGTTCCTGAGGTGGGACCACTGCGTTGCTGATGCTGTCATCCCAAAAAGGAAAGAAAGCAGAAGTTTCTTCATGCTTTCTAACAGCCTGAAAGTCACTTCCTATGGTAAGTTACTTCTGGTTGAGTAAAGAGCCCTTGATAACATTATAAATGTATGCCAGGATAGAAAACATCAAAGTCAATTGGCATTCATCTTGTGGAACAGCAATGTGTTCCCAGAATCAGGTGGGCTGATTATTCATCATTGTTTATATCTAGCAGGCATCTCTCCCTGGCAGTGCAACGATGTGACATTAATCCTGGTTTAAAACTGAACAATTCTGAGTTATTGGAAGCTATCTGGAAGTGACTAGTATAAGAAGCTATGTTTGTGTGTGTTGGAGATTTAATAGAAGACACTCATTCATTTTTTCATTCAGTGATTATTTATTGAGCACATACTCTGTGCTAAGCACAAATTGAGTTCTGTGGAAACCATATCTATTACACCTGCCTCAACCAGGATAAGTTCAGTTTATTTTCAGTTGTACACTGTGGGAGGTAGAAAATATTACCTCTCTCTCCTGTTTCTGAATTAGTTGTACTAAGCAGGAAAGGTGCCCTTGTAGTAATACAAATTAGTTTTCTTCTGTAATATTTCCATGTTGTTTTTACCAGTTTAATTCTACTTTATTTTTCAAAATCAATTCCAATGAATGCTGATTGACTTTGATGTTTTCTATACTGGCATACATTTGTAATATTATCAAGGGCTCTTTACTCAACCATGTTGTTCATCTTATTTCAGATTCCTTATGATTTAAAATATATGTAGATGATGTCTCTGCTCCATGTTAGTGCCTGAAAAGAAGATAGGTATTTGTCACTGAAAAAGCAATTATTTCGGGATATCTAGTGGGATGCTGCTTGATATTTCATTAATAAAAGAGGCATTTGTGGCTGGGCCAGATGCTGAAACTGTATATAAAATATCATCAGTTTTATAACATTTTGATAGCATATTCTAACAGCAGCTTTGATAACTGTGAGTCCTCTGGCCCTATGTTCTCTTCAAACATCTGGTTTTTCATAATGTGCACTTCCAATCAATTTTCCATTATTTTAAATAGGTAGCTCCATTTTATTTTTTATTGTCTTACATTTCAGAATATTATGGGGGTACAAACATTTTGATTACATGTTTTGATTTTGTGCAGTTTGTGTCAAAGTTATAACTGTGCACATCATCACGGCAGAGTGCATTGTACCTGTTAGGTGCAAATTTACCCGTCCCCACTTCCCCCTCCCACCTACTTGTTTTCTGTTGAGTTGTACTACCATATGTGCACATGGGTGTTGATTGATTAGTTCCAATTTAACTGTGAGTACATGTGGCTCCATTTTAAATACTAGTACAGGCTGCTAGGAATGTTTTCAAGGAAGCTGAAGCAACTTAAAACACACTGAAAAAGCTCAAGTCTTTTTGTGTCTTTCTTCATCTTTTAGAAAAAAATGCAGTATCTTTAGTTATTGCCTGCCATTTTAAGTATACTGAACACAAACTTTTGGGACACATAAATGCCCACACATACACAAATCACTTGCGTTTCCATTCTTAAATATAGGTATTAAGTCATTCATCTTATCTTCCAGGAATTATGCCATTTGTCCTATAATTAGTAATTTGTCACAAAATTATTTTGTATATTTTTCTTTTATAAATTAGTTTTAATTTTATTTTCTGTATTGAATGATTGGGAAAAAAGCATACATGCCTAAGAAATTCTCTGTGGTATATTGTTTTCATTATCTTAACAAAACATGGATTATGACAAATAAACATCTTTATAGACATACTTAGTAGTACGTAGTTTTTTTTTTTAAATTTTCTTAGGAGAAAAAAAATTCTGCATTGAGATTACTGTGCTGGAAGAGTATGTATATTTAATTTCTTGAAGGAGATGGCCATTTGCTTGCTGCAATTTTTTAAATACACACAATTCATCAGGGGTTTATATTTCTGTGCATGCTTCTCAAAATTAACTGTTATAGTTCTTTTGTCACTGTAAATTTGGAAGTAAAAAGTATATACTTTCCAACTTTTTATAACCAGTTATAATTAGATTTCCCTTATTTGTTATTTATGGTTTTCTTTTGTGAATTATGATTACATTCTGAATCCAGTTTTCAATTAGTGTGCTTTTGTACTGTAAGAGCTTGCTTTATATAAACAATATTAGTTGATACATGTATTGCAAATATTTCACCAGTTTGTCTTTTCTGCTTTAATTTTTGACATTTTCTAAGTGACAGACACTGCTTGGATAGTCCAGCTGAAATTTGAACAGATTGACTAAGTTTAAAAAAAATTTAGGGATGGTGTATACATACAAAATGAGTGCGATGCACACCATCCAGGGGATGGACACACTTGAAGCTCTGACTCGGAGGTGGGGAGGGGAGCAAGGACAACATACATAACCTAAACTTTTGTACCCCCATAATATGCTGAAATTAAAAAAAGTTTAGGTATATTTATTACACTTTATTTATGGAATTCATTTTGAAAGAAGTGGCATATTTACAATATTAAGCATTCCCTTCCAATCACATGGTAAACTTGTCTTTTTATTTAAATTGTTTATGTCACATCCTGAATATATGATATTTTCTGGATATCATCCCTATAATCTTATTGAAATTTTATAGAACTTTAAAATTTTGTTGTGAATATTTTTCTCCATTTTATTTTCTAGATGTCCATTGCTCTTTTAGAGGAAAGCTGTTATCATTTTATTTTTCATATTTAGTAAGCTACTTCATTAAACTCATTAATTAACATTATACTTGAACAGTCTGATTTTTAGTACACACATGCACGGGCACTCCTGACCAGTTAGTTCTCAGATCAAAGTATGGGGAATCTCCAATTATTTCTGAAAGCTTCATTGTGACATTTTCAATCAATGCACCAATAATCTTCCTTATATCACCATAAATAATTTTTCCTGTTCTGGAACTTTATATAAATGGAGTCATACAGGATACAATTTACATGTGTGAATTTTTTAGTCACTGTAATGTATTTGAGAGTTAGACAAGTTACTGACTGCATCAGCATTTTATTTTTTAATTGCTAAGCAGTACTAAGTTGCATGGAAATACCACAATTTGTTTATCAATTCCCTTCTTGGGTGTCAGGCTATTAAAAACAAAATGTACATATACAATTTGAGACATATGTTTGAAGTAGGCATTGACCTATATGTGGGTAAATGGCAAGGGATGCATTTCCTCTATTTAGGATGGGGAACCTGCGGCCTTGAGGTCACATGTGGCCCTCCAGATCCCTGAGTGTGG
Organism: Lemur catta; assembly: GCF_020740605.2. Lineage (NCBI taxonomy): Eukaryota > Metazoa > Chordata > Mammalia > Primates > Lemuridae > Lemur > Lemur catta. The sequence goes on along the minus strand of NC_059139.1, from coordinate 17,152,030 downwards.
CCCCTTGACGGAATCCAAACTTCACAGAACAGATCCCTTTATTAGGATTTGTTCTATAAAATTTGGATTCAGTCAAACGGCTGTGCTCAAGGATCCAGAAGGCCACATGTGGCCCCAAGACCACAGGTTCCCCACACTTTTACAAGCATACTTTTTATGTTTGTTGAGTATTCAGATATCTACATTTGTGAAATGCCTGCTGGTTCTTTACTCATTTCGTATTGTATTGTATTTACCCATTTTGATTCTTTGTCTTTTGTTTATTGATGTGTAATATTTTCAGATATACATGTGTATATCTATATCTCTCTATATGAGTTCTTTTTAAGCCTGGGAAAATCAAAATGGCTTGATTTTTCACATTCTTTACATTTACCTTTTTTTGCAACTTTGTATTTATGTTTTGTTTTTAATTAATAGACTATTTTCTAGAGCAGTTTTAGGTTTACAGACAAATTAAGTAGAAAGTACAAACAGTTCCCATATACCCTCTCTATACCCTGCTCTCAATAGTGTTTCCCCCTATTTTAAACATCTTGTATTAGTGTGGTACATTTCTTACAAGTGATACACCAATATTGGTACTTGATTATTTACTAAGGTTCATAGTTTACATTAGGGCTCACTTTTTTGTTTTGTACAGTTCAATGGGTTCAGCAAATGGATAAAGTCTTGTATCCCCATTGTGGTATTATATTGACTATAATAGTTTCACTGCCTAAACATTCCCTGTTATCCATCTGTTCATCTCTCCCTAACTCCCTCAAGCTCCTGGCAATAACTGAACATTGTACTCAGTCTATAGTTTTGCCTTTCCTAGATGTCATAAAATCAGAATCATACAGTATATAGTCTTCTTCTGACTAGCTTCTTTGTTGTAGTAATATGAATTTAAAGGTTTTCCATGTCTTTTTATGGATTAATAATATAATATTCCATTGTAAGGATGTACCACTATATGTTTATCAATTCACCTATTGAGGGACATCTTGGTTGTTTTCAATTTTTGGCAATTATGAATAAAGTTACCATAAACATTCATGTACAAATCTTTTAACCTGGAAACACCATATGTAGACCATATGTAGACCACATGCTTAAACTGTTTAGCTTTGTAAGAAACTCACAAACTGTCCACCAACGTGGCTTACATGTTTTTCTAAAGCATTTTACCAGTGATGAATGAATATTCCTCTTGCTCCAAATCCTCAACAACATTTAGTTTTGTCAGTACTTTGGACTTTTATCATTCTAATAGGTGTGGAGTGCTATCTCGCTGTGTTAGTTTGCAATTGTCCAGTTGTCCAGTATCATTTATTAGAAAACACTACATTTTCTCCTTTGTATAAGTTCAATTGACTATATTTGTTTAGGCTTATTTCTGGGATCTTTATTCTGTTTCATTGATCTATTTTTCTGTTTATTCACCAATACCATACTGTCTTGATTACTGTATTTTTGTAGTAAGCTTTTACCATGGATAACTTTCTGCTTCTTCAATATTAGATTGGCTATTCTGAATCTTTTGCCTTCTCATACAAGGATTAGAGATAGTCAATATCCATGAAGTAACTTGCTTCAACTTTGATTGGGATTGTAGTAAATCTATCAGTCAAGTTGGGAAGAACCAAAATATTAAGTATTCCTATTCATGAACATGGAATGTATCTCCATTTATTTAGTTTCTAGATTTATTGTGTTAAGAGTTTTGCAGCTTTACTCACATAAATTTTGTACATATTTTGTTAAATCTATACATAAGTATTTTTTTGGTGCTAATGTAAATAGTGTTATATTTTTAATTAAACATTCCACTAGCTTATTGCTATGAGGAAAGTAATTGATTTTTGTATGTTAATCTTGTACCTTTAATCCTTCACTTAATATATCTAGGAATTTGTTGTTGTTTTTGATTCTTTGGGATTTTCTACAAAACAATCATATGTGTAGAAAGGCAGATTTATTTCTTCCTTCATAGTGTGTGTACCTTCTATTTGCCTTTCTCAAGTTAGAACATGCAGTAAAATATTGAAATGGGAGTTTTAACAGAGTGCATCTTTGCTTTGTTCCTGATCTTAGGGGGATAGCATTTAGGTTCTTACCATTAAGTATGATATTACCTGTAGAAGATTTAGTATATGTTCTTTGTCATCATTTAGAAAATATTCTTCTATGCTCCTAGCTTGCTATTACTTGCTTTTTATTATGAATAGATGTGGGAAATTATAAATACTTTTTGAATCTATTGGTAGGATCATATAATTTTTACCCTAATTATATTAATTCACTTTTGAATGTTCAACCAGTCTTTTATGCATAGAATAGACCCCACTTGGTCATGATAAAATTCTTTCTATACATTGTTGGATTATATTTGCTAATTTTTTTTGAGTATTTTTGTATCTATGTTCATGAGAGATGTTTTCTTTTCTTTTCTTTTCTTTTTTTTGGAGACAGAATCTCACTTTGTTGCCTGGGCTAGAGTGCCGTGGCATCAGCCTAGCTCACAGCAACCTCAAACTCCTGGGCCTAAGCGATCCTACTGCCTCAGCCTCCCGAGTAGCTGGGACTACAGGCATGTGCCACCATGCCCAGCGAATTTTTTCTATATAGATTTTTAGTTGTCCAAATCATTTCTTTCTATTTTTGGTAGAGACGGGGTCTCACTCTTGCTCAGGCTGGTCTCGAACTCCTGACCTCCAGCAATCCACCCGCCTCGGCCTCCCAGAGTGCTAGGATTACAGGCGTGAGCCACCGCGCCCGGCCGATATTTTCTTTTTTATAATATCTGTGTTTTATTTTCTTATTAGGTTAATTCTAGCCTCATAGAAAGAGTTCAGATGTGTTCCTCTCTGCCTCTATTTTTCAGGAACACATTTTAGAGAATTGGTAGCAATTTTTCTTAAATTTTTGATAGAATTTACCATGAAATCATTTGGGCCTGGTTCTTTCTTTTTTGGAAGGGTATTAACTTTTGATTAATTTTCTTTAACAGATAAAAGCTTATTCAGACTATTTCTGTTGGTGTAAGTTTGGTAGATGATGGCTTTTAAAGGTATTTGTCCATTTACCCCAAGTTATCAAATTTGTGGGCATAAAATTGTTTAAGTATTCTTTTACTCCCCTTTTAATACTCATGGAATCGGGAGTGATATCTGATAGAGTAATGTGTGTCTTCTTCTTTTTTTTCTTTAGTTAGCCTGGCTACAGTTCTATCAGTTTTATTTACATGTACAGCTTTTAGTTTCATTGATCATTTTTATTGATACCCTGTTGTTAATTTCATTGATTATTTTTCTTTTTTTTCCCTTTTGACTTAAAAGACAGAAATCTATTTTTCACGATTATGGAGGCTGAAATTCCAAAATTAAGATGCCAGCTAGGTTGATTTTATTCTAAGGCCTCTTTTGTGGCTTGCAGATGTCTGCCTTTTTCCTGTGTATCAATTTCATTGATTTTTTTTTTTTGCTTTAAATTTTATCATTATTTTTAACTTCTATTTACCTTGGATTTAATTAGCTCTTCTTTTATAGTTTTCTAAGGTAGAACTTCACATTATGGATTTTAGTTATTTTTTTCCTTTGCTAATATATTCATTTAATTATACATGTAAAATTATATATATTTATTACTTATATTTACATGTAATAAATATAAATGTAAATATAAAATAATGCATATTAATTTAACATATATTTATAAACATATGTAAATTTCCATTTTACTGTATAATTTACATATATACTATATGTAACTTTAAAACAACTATTAAATATTTTTTAAAGTATTTTGATTGATTTTCTAAGAGTGGAGAGAAAATAGAGTCACAGAAAATACTCAGTTAAAGCCAGACAAGGCAGGAAAGAATTGAAAACAAAAATAAAGAAAGAAACTAGGATAATGTATAGACAAAAATTACAAATATGGTAGATATTAATCCAATAAAACAATAATTTTTAAATGTGACTAGCCTTAATATGCAAATGACAGGGTTCAGTTCTCCAAGAAGACATAACAATCCTTATCATATATGCATTTAACAAAAGATCATAAAAATCCATTGTCTTCTGATGAGTTGATTTTAATTTTGTTAAAATTATGTTTTTATTTCCATTTATTGTTAATGTATAATGTGTCCTGTATAAGAAATATTTGCCTCCTTTCATATCATGAAGTTAAAATCATTTTGTTTTCCAAAATGTTCCTTTCATCTATTAGACTTGTACAAAAAGTCACTATTTCTTTATTTTTGAAGAATAGTTTTGCAAGTGTGGTTTTCCATTATTTCTGATGTGGGCAGGTGTCTTTCTTGCTATATTTTTCCTGATTGTATGTTTATTCCTCAGATGCTTTTAAGATTTTACTTTGAAAATAGAATCAAAGTAGGAAACAATAACAAAAAAATCCGCATTCAAATATTTGTAAATTAATAACAATTCTAAATAATCAATGAAGTAATCATGAAAGAATTTAGAATATATGAAGATTTTATCTAAACCTTTAGTTTTTACCAATTTGACTACCATGCTTACATTTCTTTGGAATTACCCTGGTTGAAATTCACTGAATTTTGATGTGTGAATTGATGATCTTCATTAACTTGGAACATGGTCACGCTGTTACCGCTTTAAAAAAAAAAATCTTCTGTGCCGTACTCTGTCTTCTCTTGTCCTGGAAACTTTTGTAACTGCAAGCTCATGTATATTACTTGTTTCTCCAATTGCATGTATGTCTGTTAATTCCCATGTCATGTATATACATTTATACATGAAATATGTATATATATCTGAAATATATATCTGAAATACATGTATATGTATGCGTGTGTATATACAAATTTCAGATCACACTTTTTCCCCTTACTTATAGTCTAGTACTTTTTTTAGTATTACTGTATTCTGGACATTGTCAATCATACAATATCTTTTCAAATCTTGATTTTAAGCTTTGTTTAAATGGGTCTATTTCAGTTTGACTTTTTTTCTTAGGATGTACTTTTTACTCATACAATGCAGTCCTTATTCCTAAGGCATGGCTTTTGTCAAGTCTTAACTAAATGCCCATGATGTGCAGTTAAGACTGAACTATTCTGGTTGTGTCAAAACTTTTACCTCTTTCCACGTTTTACCACCTCTGAAATTCTATGTTAAAATTTTCGACCCCCATAAGTGTTCTATGCTAGGCGTCCTGTTCATGCACAGTTTAAGATGCCAGTGTAAATTTTAGCAGAACCCTTACAAAGATATCTCCGTTGGGTTCTTTTCAGTGGCTTTTTCCTCTCTGTACACTGTACAGCAAATTGGTGTCACAATAGCAGCTCTGAACTCTGATCTCTGATTGCTATGCCCAGTAGGATTTCCAATCTCTATGCATGCTTCAAATCCCTGCAGTAAAATATTTCCCGAGGCAGAATGCTAAGGTGAATGTATACCTTTTTATGTTGCTTTTCTTCTGCTGTCCAATTCCTAAAAATACTCAATTCACATATTTTGTTCAGGTTTATAGTTGCTTACTGTGAGAGCTTGAATACAGTTTATGCATCTTAGCCTAAACTAAAAATTTTTATGGTGAAAACATTTCACAGCAGTAGTATTGTACTTAGTTTCCACTTACCATAAATAAATTTAGGTACTAATATATTAGTCATGTAGCTAATATTTAATAATATTCAATTTAAAATATACGTGGATTTATCTGAAATAAACATGAAAAATGTACTTTTAAGGCTGAAGTGCAACATACTATTCTTGAAAATCTTTTGGAACTGTATTTTACCATTATGAAAATATCAGAAATATTGTATTATAATGGTAAATTTTGCAATTGTCAGCATTCCCTCTATGGTTTTCCCTGTTAAAAATTAAACAAGATGTTAGAAGATTCCAAATATTTTAAGACAATGTGAAAATCATTGATAATAAGGGTTGGGAAGTTTGTCAAAATTTTGCAATTAATAAGACCTTAAGCAAAAAGTAAAACAACCATGACACCATTGCCACAATGATGCTTATTAAATATGCCTATCGCAGCCGTATCCATATATCAAACTCATCAAATGATAATTCACCATTGAACAACATGGGTTTGAACTACCGGAGTCCACTTATATGCAGGTTTTTTTTTTCAACCAAACACTGATGAAAAATAGTGTATTTGTGGGCTGTGAAACCTGTGTAAACTGAGGGCTGACTTTTCAAATATATGTGTTCCTCAGGGTTGACAGCAGAACTTAAGTATATGTATGAGGGTCCTGGAACCAATCCGCTGTGTATACCATGGGCCTACTGTATATACATTATTGTGGAGTTTTTATTGGATATCAATTATACCTCAATAATGTGGTAAAGAAACAATAAAACAAGTATACAACACCCCCCTCAAATAAAAAAAAACCTTACTTCTAATTTATAAAGGAAAATTTATTATGAAGAGTTTGCTTTGACTTTTTTAAAATGCTTTTAGTTTGAATTCAGACATTGTTTTAGTCTGAGCTCTCCAGAGAAACAGAAAATATACATAAGCTTATTATAAGGAATTGGCTGATATGATTAGGAGGCTGGAAAGTCCCAAAAGCTGAAGTAGGCCCGCTGGAGATACAGGAGAGCTAATGGAATAATTTCTGTCTGAGTCAGAAGACCTGAAAAGCAGGAGAGTGAGTGGTGTACCGTGTTGATTGAGTCTGAGTCTGAAGGCAAGAGAAGAATAATGCATCAGTCTGCACACAGTCAGGCAGAGAGAGCAAATTATCCCTTACTCAGCTTTTCATTTTGTAGCTGATCCTTCAAGGGATTGAATGAAGACCACGCCATTGAAGTGGGTAATCCACTTTACTAAGTCTGCCAATTCAGATGTTACTCTTCCAGAAACACCCTCACAGTCACATGTAAAATAATGTTTAACCAGATATCTGGAAACTCCACGGCCTAGTAAAGTTGACACACAAAATTAACCATCACAAATCCACCCCGTGTCAACTGGACACCCATATGCATCTCTTTAAATCATACATAGTCTTCAAAAAAACCACTAAGAAGGTTATAATTCTACCTACCGTGACACAACTATCCTGCATGCAATTGAAAACACATGGACCCCTCCCTCAAAAGGGAAGGTTAGCTACTTGGAGTGATGTTTACTTTTCTCCTTTAATATCTTACAATTTTCATACCATGATGTAAAATTAACAATAATTAATCCTGTGATATAAAGTCAATATATCTTACATTACATGATATGGGAATAAGAGTGAAGAAAACAAAGATATTTGAAATACACATACATATTTATAACAAAATAAGGAGGAAATACTGATGCCAACTATGTCCTTATTTTTGTAACGGATCATGTGGTCATAACTGACATTTATAACTGCTTCTTTTTCCACTGTCTATTTCATATTCTTTGTATTCAGGAAACACCTCAGAGGGTCACGTTTCTTTACCTAGTGGAGTGACTCATCCTTCATTCCTGAAGGATTTGGATCATTAGTGGTGCCCCCTGGATTAGGTTGTTGTCATTTTCTATTGACGTTACACACAGGGGATGGGAATACAAAGAGATACCCTGATGGAATTCCTGAACTCCAGGCATACTCTTCCTTACCTCCAATGTGGACTAGCAGCCCAATTTCCCCTTGGTAATTGGAATCAATCACCCCAGCCAGCACAGTCACTCTCTTCTTTGCCTATTTCAGATGCATACGGACTCCAAAGTGGCTGGGCAGCATTTTAACTTCCAGTTTAATAAAATCATTGTTGTGTCTCCTGGTGGAAGCTTTCTTCCCTTTGAAACTAAGCCCTCTAGGCCAGCAGAGCACAAGGTAATGAGAACAGGAAGCAAAAACAAAAAAAATTCTAGTGGTGCCACTCTCATATCCAGGCCTTGATTCCTGTACCCATGAATCTTGGCTATGGGAGAAACAGCATCGCATACTGGACATTAATTCAAAGCAGAGCGTTCTAGGGAAACTTGCCCCAGCCCTGCAAGGTATGAACAACCAGCTGGTGGCGTAACTGAGCCTTCAACAGGCCGTGCTGCCATTCTCTCAAACCAGCTGCTTTAAGATGATGAGGAACATGGTGCTATCAGGGAATTTCAAGAACATGGGCCCATTGCTGTACTTCTTTTGCTGTGAAGTGAGCTCCTTGGTCAAATCTTTCTATTCTCTTAGAATAAAAAGACCAGGAATGCAAGGACTTATGTACAAAAATTTTAAATAGTTTCAATCAAGTTCTTGAAAAATGTAGTCATTAAAATATCGTTGACATGAAGAGATTTCTAAGATGTAATTCAAGTTAAAAAGGCAAGTTTTATTTATGATCTAATTTTTCTAATAATTACTGATGGATAAACTTATTGCATTTATGTGAGAAGATACTGTTCAAAAAAGAGGAAGCATTTGGTCTTTAAGAAATATATGTTGAATGGTTAAAAGAAAAATAGCAGTCTTTCTTTCATGTATTTTATAGTTCAGTAGGCATGGTAAACCATTACATCAAATGTGTAAATATCACGATAGGGAGTGAGGTGTACTATGTTATTACACAGCAGGCCCATTTATTCTAATCTAGTGAGTCAGGAAAGGTATCCCTAAGGAGGAAATTTTTAAATGAGATATGACAAATATTTAGTTAGGGGAAAATCCAAAGAGGAAGGAAGGGTGTTAAAAGGTGAGAAAAACAGATGCAAACATCAGGAGTGAAAGCTGAAACGGGTCTTTTGAGACATATAATAAAAAGCAAGCAAGACAAATCAAAACTATTGGTATGTACAGAATGCATAGCAAGGGGGAAAGAAGCAGAGATGCATCTGGACTCAAGAGCCAAATCATCAAAGATGTGTAAATAAGGTTATGGATTTCAAGCAATTACCGTAACTGTAAAAGTAAAGATGCTTTTGAAAAAATAATATCCTCTTTTAATAGAAGAGGTACAGATTTAAATACAAACAAATGAAACGGTGTGTCCAATATAACACAGAAAGGCACATGAGACTAATCTTGATTTGTATGACTTTAGGTTCATAGATCATAAACACTGTGCCTTGTTGAAGATTTTTAAGATGTGTAGAAATATAACCACATATTTAATGTAGAAATATCACCCTTTTTAGTACGGAAAATTGTTTGGAGTAGAGCAAGAATGGGGGCAGCATCTCTGAGATGGTTAGGAGACTGCTGCGGTGATCCAGATAAGGTACGATGGAGGAAAAGGCCAGGGTGGGAGTAGCCATAGAGATGGAAAGGGATCGGCGAAGACAGATGAAATAAAAAGTCTGCATATGATGATTATTTTGATGTTTAGCTTAAAAGCAAAGGAAGGGTAAAATATGAAACTCAAGTTTCTAATTTTGGCTACCCTGGAAAATGGCATTTGGATAGTCTAATAATTCAGAGGTGGAATGGGATGCCAAAGAAATAGGTGAGGCCTGAATGTAACGGAAATTGTGAAGTATATAATGTAAGGCAACCTAGCAGGGATAGGCTAATTCAGACTCCACTTTCATTTAAAATCTATGCTTTTGGTAATTTAAAAATATGCAGCATATTTCATTTATCATGGTTATCATGCAGTGCAATAGATCACTAAGGCTTATTCCTCCTGAATAAATGAAATTTTGTACCCTTTGATCAACATCTCCCTTCTCCATGCATGCCTCTCTAAATGCTATTTACCACAAAAAATGGTAAGCGTGTGAGGTGATAGTTTTGTTGATAGCTTGATTTAATCATTTCACAATGTAAACATACAGCAAAACATCCTATTGTGTCCCGTAATTTTATAATATATACAATTGTTGTTTGTCTATTAAAATTTAAAAAGAAGTAAAAAGACTCTAGTTTCAGAGTAGTGTAAGGAGTGTAAAAACGTTAAGATTTTTCCAATTCAAAGTTTCTGCAATTACATTGTTCATTCGTTTTAAATACTTGATGATCAGCCATATACGTTAAGAAATTATTTTTACAGGTGGGTATGTATCAAAAAAGGAGACAATTTATGAAAATATTCCAATTTTTTCTTAAGACATGTTTTACATGGCCACAAGGAAAAAACGTGTGTTTTATATCATTTGGAATTTAAAATATATCATTTTTCATAAATGAGAACATTGTGGTTGAAAAAGTTCTCTCCCAAGGCCATCTTGGGAATAATCTATGAGATTAAAATTCTCTCTCTGTCTCTGACTACAGAGGCTGTGCTTTTACAAACAATGTTATACAGTAGTCCCCCCTTATCCATGGTTTCATTTTCCCTGGTTTCAGCTACCTGTGGTACGTAATAATAAGATATTTTGAAAGTAGGAGAGAGAGAAGCACCACATTCACATAACATTTATTACAGCATATTGTTATAATTATTCTATTCTATTATTAGCTATTAATCTCTTATTGTACTTAGTTTGTAAATTTATAATAGTTATATATGCACAGGAAAAATCATAATATTAATATATGCAGGATACAGTGCTATCTGTGGTTTTGGACATCCACTGAGGTCTTAGAACTTATCCCCTTGGATACAAGGGAATTACTGTAGTTGAGGGAAATAATGTCAGTTAAAAATTAAGGTATTCATTCTAAACTTATCATTATGATAAGTTCAGAAATTCCTCATATAACATATTTGAGTTTAGTGGTTTTAAATGTAATCAAGATTAATTAATATTTTATACTCAAGATCTAGGTTATTGGGTTCTTTTTCAATTTTTATAGGGAGTACAAGTACAGATATACTATGTAGTGGTGAAGTTTAGGCTTCTAGTGTACCCATCAGCTGGACAGTGTACATCATACCCAATAAGCAATTCTTCATCCTACCACCCCCTCCACCACCCCACTTTTGGAGCTTCCAATGTCTATTATTCCTTTCTGTATGGCCATGTGTACCCACAGTTTAGCTCCCACTTATAAGAGAGAACATGTATTTGATTTTCTGTTTCTGATTTATCCCACTTAGGATAATGGCCTGCAATTCCAAACAAGTTGGTGCAAAATACATAATTTCATTCTTTTTTATGGCTAAATAGTACCCCATGGTGTGTGTGTAGTATATATATATATATATTTTTATCCTGTCATCAATTTGTGGACACCTAGGTTGATTTCATATCTTTGCTATTGTGAAAAGTGATAGAATAAACATAGGAGTACAGGAATTTTTTTTATGTATAATGATTTACTTTCCTTTCCACAGATACTAGTAGTGGGATTGCTGGATCTATTTTTAGTTTTTAAAGAAATCTTATTGTTTTCCATAGAATCTCTACTAATTTATATTCCTACCAACTGTGTATAAGCGGTCTCTTTTCTCCACATCCTCTCCAACATCTATTGTATTTTGACTTTTTAATAACAGCCAATCGGACTAGAGTAAGATGGTATCTCACTGTGGTTTTAATTTGCATTTCTCTGGTTATTAGTGATGTTGATCATCTTTTTCATATATTTTTTTGCCATTTGTATGTCTCTTGAAAAATACACTAGAGTTTTAAATTTTGGTAACACTCTATAAATATCTTTGAAACACTGTGTTATGACAGAGATACATTCATTTTCAGATTATTTAAAATTTAGCTCTTTATGATATCTATATACGATTATTAAAAATTTTTCAGTATAAAAGAATCTAAATTTTTAGTTTTCCTGCAGCGAAAATTAAGATAGCTATTGAGATCATTATTTTACTGATGTTTATGTGGAGACAAACTGTGCCAAAATTATTTTTTTCTGTAATGCACATATATTCACAGAACTTTTCTTTTTTACCTCTCTAAAGCTTCACACAGACCAAGATAAAGGAGATGGGAATTTAAAATACATATTAACAGGAGATGGGGCTGGCAGTCTGTTCGTTATAGATGAAAATACAGGAGACATTCATGCTGCGAAGAAATTAGACAGAGAAGAAAAATCCCTGTACATTCTTCGTGCCAAGGCTATAGACAGAAAGACCGGGCGACAGGTGGAACCAGAATCTGAATTTATCATTAAAATCCATGATATTAATGACAATGAGCCAAAATTTACAAAAGACTTATACACTGCCAGTGTTCCTGAAATGTCTGGAGTCGGTAGGTATATACTAATTCATGTAAAGTAACTTTTATTTGTTTTTTTGCTAAAGTAATTATTATGGACATGTGATTATGATATGTGGCTTTTTTCAAGATAAGAGCTATAACTGGAAACTACTATTTAGTGTAACCTAACTCTTCTAATTAGTTTCACTTCTGTTACATTGTAACTTATATCTAACTTATAACTAATTGTCTTCTGTTACATTGTAACTTATATCTAAGATGATTACTGAGAATAGTTTTTCCATTGTATTTCAATCAACACCTTCAACTCTACTCAACTGACATTCAAATGGAAGTCAAGTAGAATATATCTCTGCCAGAAATGAAAGGAATAATAATAGTGTTAATAGTTTTAGACAACTGCCTACATTATTTTGAATAATAACAACTAATGCTTGCATTTGACAAATACCTTTGGAAGTATTGTCTAATTTGATCATTAAAAAAACCTTATGTGGTAGGCATGAAAAATGGAACTTTAAATCTCCATTCTGTTAATTAGGAGCCCAGGATTTAGAAAGATTTAGCAACTGAATTAAAATAATAATAAAAAAACTAGTAGCATCACAACAAGATTTCAAGTCTTTTTATGTTATTCTGTGTACATTACATTACTGAATATTGGTTTATCATGCAAACTGAAAATAATTGTTTCACTTTTTAACTCAGCCCACATTTTTAACTACCACTTGTTACAGAAACTTTTTATCTTTATACATTACTACGTTTAACTCTGTTAATATGAAAGTTTTAGATTTGTTGATGAGATAATAAGAGCTGAATCAAATTAAAAAAAATTTCTAAAAAACTGATATAAACTAACTATAATATATAAAATACACAACCAGTTTCCCAAATTTAATATAATCTAGTTGAATACCAGTTCAAAATCAGTTTTAAGTACATAATTTTGACATTATCATAACTAATATGTTTCAGTCTAAAATAATTTTTATACGGGGAGAAACAAACTTATATTCACCATTACTGGAAGTTTGATGTAAAATGTTTCTTAACTATGTGTCCTATCTAGCAAGAAGAATCAAGACTTTGTAAAGTAGTTATTTCCTTTGTCCTCAGATGAAATCTCATCTGTCTGAGGAAAGTGCAGCTCTATTGCACTTGTACGTATTCACTCCAATAATAGAAAAGGGATTTATCACATTAGACAGGAGTCCTGTGAAATCCTAAAGCCCTGGAATGAAACAAAAGTGGATATAGTATTTTTAGAATATTTTTTAATACATGTTGTTGGCCTGGTACAGTTGCATGGAAAATCCTGGATTGGTCTATATAGATCTACAGTGAGCTAATTTAGATACCTATCATGGTCTCTTCATGGATTTATATTGGAGATAAAGGTACATCTAAAATTATACCCTTTTTATCAACTTCCTATACATGATTATTTTTAAGTAATTTGGTTTTCTGGTTAACACCCTTTTGCTTTTGTAAAACATTATTGTTTTTCTTGTATATGTGTTGTTTTGCCAGATATTTTGACACCTGACAAATCAAAACCTTTCATTTATCCTCCCTGAGAAAGATTTGACATATCTAGAAAAGTAAAAAGCATAATTAAGATGACAGAAATATTTGCACATGATAAATCTTGACAATTGATTTAAATTTGAATATATTTTAAAATTTTTCAAAGCAGTACCTCATTTTAAAAATCAAACTATTTTTATATAGGAGAATATTGATATTTAAAATCAAATAACCTGTATTTTTGTCTAAATTATTTTGTGATTTTTAATGGACTATTATATCTCACTGTACATTTTTTTATTTCAGACTGTGTATTTCTATTTATCATCTCTCTACCTCATTCAAATGTACTGTTTCTCATATGAAAGACAAGTACAATCTAGATTCTACTAATATTTATTTAATAAGTAACAATATCAGGAATGATTTACATATTGTTTTTTAAAAACCGTCCACCCAGTACTCATAATACAATACACAATATGTAAGTTTTACATGGAAGAAGGCTTGTGGATATCTTGTCCAAAACCTCTTTCTGTAAGGCAATCTAGATTTCATTTACATAAGCTTTCATTGTAGGCAGCATAACTTATGATTAGTGCAGGCCTCAAAAATGAGAATTTGAGCCATGGCCAATTGTATTTTGACATTATGTGTCTAGAAGAAAAGTCTACAGCAGGTAACTGTATGGCTCTGGTTGCAGCTTTTTGCACAAATAAATACAGACTAAAGAATACAGATAAATCTTGATCCTATTTGTAGAAACAATTATTAGTCTTCATCACTAACATCAGTGCATTAATTACTTCCTCCTTGGTCTGCCCATAAACTTTGTCGTGCTTCTATTTTTTTAAATACAAATGCACATACTCTTATATACAATTTTCATAGGCAAAAGACACTGTACTTGGTTGAATCAAACTTAGCCAGAACCACACAGAATCAGCTTAGTACTAGCGTAGTTTTAAAAAGAAAACAAAATAGGTTAGTAGATACAGAGATGGCTGGAAAATTTTACTGCCTTACTGTTTTTCTCTACTGTTAAATAGTTATTCTTGTTATACAAAATGTAGTTTGAAAATCTTCTAATTTATTAAATTGTAACTCCTTCAAAGTAGCATTTTTCTTATTTATTATTTTAAATCAAATGCTCCCTCAATCAAATTAAATCCAATGAGATTATAAGGGAGGAAGAAACCCTGAATTTTACAATATGATTTTAGATATATTAACATATTAAATTATATATAATGTCTAAATAAAAAGTAGATGTATTTCACATCCTGAAAGTTTTTGTTCTTTTATTGTAACTCTCCTATCTTATTTAAAGAAAAATAAAAGATTAACTCATTATAATTATTGCAGTTGTGATTTTCTTTGCTTTCATTTGTACAAATAAACCGCTTTACAGGGGAAAACAAAAAGGAGATATTTAGGAACTTTGTCAGGCCATGTGTAACCCACATATTAACACTTAAAGCTCATGTATAATCAAACAATGAAGAAGTCATCTATAAATGAAGTATCACATGACAATTTAATTCCAATTTATATTCATTATGGTATTAATGATTTTCATTTAAATCAAAGAGTTGAAACATTACAAGTATTAGCTTTGGGAGGAAATGAAGTCTAATGGAATAACATAAAATTTACTTATTATTAGTCTACCTTTCTTTACAATATATCCTATGATAACCTCTTTTAATCTTTGCCTTCTTTGCATTCATTTTTGTTTCTTAAGATATTTGTTTCTTCTTTTTTTCTCTCACCAAATTGTTCTTTCCCTATGCCTGTATATCTCTGCCAAAACAATTTGGTCTTTTTAGTACCAACACTCCCTTCTTTTGTAGTTAAATTCAAATAACTTCAATAAATTCATGAAATTTGAAATGCATTAACATCTTCTGCTTGGAACATATAATCTGGATGATATACAAAGATATATAAGTCTAGAAAATGGGATACACTTTGATTAAAATATTATTAGCAGCTCTCCACTTTTTATTGTTTCCAGTATTTTCAGTCATTATACTATTGATTAATGATTTTCTGCCAACTTTCTATATTTAAATGTACTCATCTTCATCTAGGCAAATCCCTGCTGTATAAATTTGGTGATTTTGGATGTATACTTTCTCAATGACTAGACATTTCTCCTAACTACACTCTCAAAAACTTATCTAGTTCACCTCCCCACACTCTGACCCCTCCAACCAGGAATCCCTCTGTAGTTTTTCACATATCACACACATAATTCCATCGATGAATCCTTTGCATCCTAACTGGAACCTTACTGAGAGGTTCACTGACTATAGATTCAATAAGGAATACAATCATATCCTTAACACCAGACAGGCATTGGGTAAAACATTTAGAATGGAAGTTCTTTAACCATACCGGCTAGGTCTAATTCCAATTCTGTCTCCTACTGAGCTCTGTCACCTCTGTCACAAACCCAGTAACTTCTATGTGCCGTAAGGCCCACATCCTATGTGTATCATGAGGATAAAGTAATAATACCAGTCAAGTCCTGAGGTCTCTGCCCAGTTCACATTAAACATTCTATGAATGTTAGTTCTCATTATGACTTTGTGCTAAAAACTATGCTGACTTTTAAGGGTAAAATGTTGAACAAAACCAGACATGACCTCTCCCTTAAAGAGTTTACATTTCACAAAAAAAAAAAAAAAGGAAAAAAATCAACGAAAAAAGAAAATGTTGCATCTAACAGTATGATTTTAATTCCTGGACATCTAATCAGCCTCTTCAAATTCCACTTCACTGCCTGAAAACATCTAGCAAAACCTTTATTCCAAAGGTCTTGGGAAGCTGTCTACCCATGATCCTCAAGTTAATGGCTGTCATACATAGCCCTTGGACAGAAGCAGAGAGTTAATTCTGCCAAAACCACAAGAATATTCACAGAGAAGTGTGAAGAATAACTTTCTCTTTCACTTTCTATGCTTCCCATCACTCTATTTTCATCTTTAGCCAAGTTAAAAATCAAGTTAATCTCTTTTCTACAGGGCTCAAATGGAAGGCCTTAGGCCATAGAATAGCTAAAGCCACTACCATTTTTTTCTTACTTCCTCCTATTCATTGAGTGATTCTGTTTCTTTACCCTTTAATTGGCTTCCTCATTATTTCAACAACTTCACACATACATAAATGTATATATACACACATATGTGCATATATACAATATATGTTATATATATGAGAGAGAAAATTTTAAGTGTTATACAACATAATAGGCTGTAATACAATCTTTACAACATTATTGTACCAAAAAGTTGCTATTTATTAAAAAAGAGTAAAAGTAGCATTTCTTCTCTCAATACTATGTGTGTTTAGCAAAAGAAAACTGTTTTAAATTAGTAAAATTTATGATGCCTAAGTAGTCTTTGTATACAAATATTCCATTGTATTTTAGCATATCTGTATCTATATACATACATAGATATATAGATAGATGAATAGATAGATGTGAGGCCTATATATTTTGGGTCATTTATAATATAATAACATTTTAAATATTTCAAATATGAGATATTGAAAATATATTTCCATATGTGTATATGAGGCACAAAGACACAGAGGGACATTGTTTTCTTTTATATATGAAGTTTACTTAGTATAGTGAAGTAACCTGAATTAATTAATTTAACTTCCCCTAATATTATGTGTAAAACATATATCTAAGATCAAGTAATATTGCTTGGTCACATGATGTGATCTAAACTTTCTTACCTTTAAATTACAGCAATAATTGTAATGTTTACTAACATTTTTCCATGTCCAGAGGAATGCTTTTTCTTCCCCAAAATCTTCAGTGATCGAGTTATTTATTCATTGATTTTTAATATTTCCCCATGATTTACTATTATGGAATTAGCTTTATGCCTTTGAAATTTTTTCCTAAATATTATTTGTTGTATTAGTATATTTATGAGAAGAATGAGTTAAGTATTAAAGTAAACTTTTTAAATTCCTTAACATATTTTCTACTGAAAGTAAGGTATGTTTTATGTAAACTCTTTTAAAATTATAAGTTCCAAAAATGATGATGTCAAAATTATGCTCATCACTTGACATGAGATGTATTGTCATTCATGCTTCTCTATACTTTGCTGAACATATTTTTATCTTTATTTAATATGAAAGTAAAATATTTATTTTAAATCATTGGAGAATATATAAAAGTTACAAATATTTTGGAAAATTCAAAGGGATATAAAAATCAAAATGCATTCCTTTTTATTCTGCTTTATAAACAGATAAAATTGGTATAAAACTTATAAACCGTTTTCTATCTAATGTTATTACTAAATAGTACTAACTGTGTAATAAGTCATTACATTTCTGGGAAAAAAAAAAGTTCCCTACAGTTCAACACACTAAGTGTTTCTCTTTTTTTCATGTTGCTATTATAAATAACATATCAATGATATGTTATCAGTGTTTACCAGAGTCTCTAATTATTACAATGATTCCAAGAGATAGAACAAGTGTTTCATACTGGCGATTTTAGCTTTTTAGCCACATCATACAGTTGATTTCTATTCTTTAGATTAACTTCCTTTTTATTTTAGATCAAGACCTTTACATAACATACCCACAATATAAAGGAAATAATTAAAACTAAAATTTCACAATAAAAGTATTATTAAAAAGTGTCAAAAAGGTAGAGAAGATTGTTTTTACCTGTGCTCATTGTGAAAGCTTAAAATGATGCTAATGTTAAAAGAAAAATGGAACTGGCAACCCAAGAAATGTCATAAAATTTATGAATTAACTACTTGTATTTTCAGCATATTTCAGCATGCTTAATAATTCACATTGCAATAATTTCCAACTATGAAAAAGATTCTTATTGTAACATATATTCTCAAAAGATTATACAAAAAAATTAAATATAAGTGAGAAAACCTCTTTATTGAACTGAGAATTATGGTGGGGAAAATCCTTTAACACATTTGATTTGGTCTAGTGAGCACATGGGTAGATAATTTTTGAATGATAAAAGCTGAGAGCTGGGATAGATTGAGTGAGTGTGTAGGGCTTCCGTTCACTCACAGAGCATATTAATTCCATTACAGTTGAAGAAACAGAGGCCTCAAGAGGAAGAACTCAAGTTCTCATTTTTAAGCTAATTAATTCTGAAAAGTCATAAAAAAGACTGTTACTTTGTGTGTTAACATTCAAACCCATTGATGAAAAATTAGTTGTTCATGTTAATCTTAATTACAAAATATTAATTTTTAGAATTTGCATAAGCATATACACACAATTTGAGAAACATTCACTACAACTCAATTAGACAAGTTAATGAATATATAATATATTTGATCTATGAAAATAGATGACAGGGCCAATATGGAATTCGACTTGTTCTCAATAAGTTTAAAATATTTGTAAGATGAGGTGAGAGGATTGCTTGAGGCCAGGAGTCTGAAACCAGCCTGAGCAACATAGTGATACTTCATCTCTGCAAAAAATAATTGAAAAATTAGCCAAGTGTGGTGGTGCTCACCTGTAGTCCCAGCTACTTGGTAGGCTGAGGTAGGAGAATCACTTAAGTCTAGGAGTTTGAGGTTGCAGTGAGCTATGATGACATCATTGCACTCTAGCCTGGCAACAGTACAAGACTCCGCCTCAGCAACAACAAAAAAAAAGGCTATGTAAAAGCCAGAATCAAACTTTTGAAAAATTACGTATAATATAGCGAAAAATGTCCTACAAACTCATTTTGCCCAAGGGAATACATAGTAGGGTTCAGGTAAGGGTTATTTTAGAACCCTGCTTTGAATCTTTATAGTGATAAATAACACAAAATAACACAAAAATCCATCAATATATTTCTTTACACTTATGCCTGAAAATAACTCTTTTAAAGTACTCTTATCTTTTAAAATATAATGATTTGTAAAAAAATTAAAGTAATTTAAATTTTATAATATAAAATTAACTAGATAGTAATGTTAAGTTGCAGTATTGTATGTGACAAAGAATTACACATTTCCTTATCTTCTTTTGGAAAATATAAACTAATTTACAGATATGTGGCACATAACCAGTACTATGTAGTATATCAATAGGCATAACAACATCTGACTCTGTTATCTGTATTTTAAAGAGAGGTCCAGACCCTTTATAATTAGATATATCTTGTGAACAACAAATACTTTGCAGGCAAATTTTATGCCATTTTTGTTTGTTTAGCCAAAAAACAGGGTCCCTTTATTTTTCCTTCTATTTATAATACACAGTCCAATTTACTAGAGTAAATAGCTGTTGGAGGATTATAAATGTCAGGTTTATCTTTAAAACACATGTTTCCAGTTAGCAATCAGTGTTTCAAGTGCATTACATTAATATTCAGTTTAAAAATGCTTGCCCTTCTAAATATTTCTAATCAATTAAAATACTTTGCATTAGTCTCATTATCCATCTTTATTATAAAATATATTTTGATTTTCCATTACTTTTTCTTAGATAACTCACAGAATAAAATTAAGGGATATTTGAATTTTTAAAAAAAGAATGAAAGAAAAGTGATTTTTTTGAGTCAGAATCATTTAAACAAATTTCTTGAAACGTATACCATACTCTTAACACACCACACTACCAACAATGTTTTTTCAGAAAGATTGTTTCAAATTTGCAAGTATTGAAGTGTTTGTGTTGGGGGGGTGCTTTACGTAGGTACATCTGTTATACAAGTGACTGCAACAGATGCAGATGACGCCAACTATGGAAATAGTGCCAAAGTGGTCTATAGCATATTGCAAGGACAGCCATATTTTTCAGTGGATCCAGAATCAGGTAACATTTAAAATTATTCCCCATTATATAGTACATTTGAATGTACAATTAATTTAAGGATTTTTCTATATTTTAAAACCTATGCATGCAATATTGTTTCTATTTTTTCCTTCCAGTTTTTCCACAGAAACAAAATCAAGTTGGTATTATTTGAATCCTTAGCTCTTTAGATTATTATTTATTGGTTTAAATTTAAGACCCTAAGTTCAAAATCTCACAGAGATTCAGCACATTATATAGTATAGGAAATACCTAAAGTCCAAAGAATGTGACAATCATAAAAATTAGTAAGCTTATTTGTCTAAGGATTTTTGACTGGAGTTATTTTTTTTTCCAAAAGAATAAATACAATGATTTAGCAAAACCCATTTGTGAATAATAGCCCATGGCAGAATTCTTTCTGTTCTGTGAATTATGTTAAAACGGTTATGGATTGAAAGATATATTTAAATACACTGACATTTTATCCATTTGTTATGATTAATTTCTCTAAAGTGGATCTTGCATAGCTTAATTTTAAAACTCAGTGATTTAACTGAAAAACTTTTTTCTACTTTTTCCCAAAGGCATAATAAAAACTGCATTACCAGACATGAGCAGAGAAAATAGAGAGCAGTACCAGGTGGTTATACAGGCTAAAGACATGGGCGGCCAGATGGGAGGCCTTTCTGGAACCACCACAGTGAACATCACTCTGACAGATGTCAACAACAATCCTCCTCGATTTCCCCAGAGTAAGAAAGCTTTCCGTGATCTCACGTTGAAAAGTATCTCAAACACACTAACAGAGTGAATATTTGTACTAGTAGTTTCACTGTTAGTTTGCACATAAAGGCAAATCCACAACCCCTTCCTCCACACACACATACAAATAATAACAATTTCTGACAAATTGAAAATGATCATAGTTGTTTTCATCATTTCTTGAGTGGGTAGTAGGAGAAAAAAAAGGACATGATGTTCTTTGGCAGCTTTAATTATCTTTTTCTACTTTTTGAAGAATTTTAAAGTTTTCCAGACTTTTTTTTCCCAACACTCGCCATGATCATCTTAATATTTTTCTTCTGATCTCTCTTTACTAGTTAGGAGTGTGGTCTCTCATTTCTGGCTCTTTGGCTTCAAGTCCTGTGCCTGCCACTTGTTTTGCCTTACCTATCTTGTTTATACATAAGAATAAATACCCCTAATTTAATTCATTCTAAAACACAGACTTATTGATCTTTTAAAATCTCTGAAATAAGATACTGTATTAAAATCAATGCAAAGTGGTTTATTTGGCATTAGATTTGTATTTTCTCAGTGGCCTATAAAGTTATGGTTTGCCTTGGTTGTGATAGATGACATCTTAGATATATTAAATCTTAGTATTATTCATGTTATCAAGTTATGAAAATTAAATCAGTTAATACTCTTTCAATTGTCACCATTTTTGGATATACTTTAAACTATGGACTCTTTACATTCCATGTGGTCCTACAAAAACAGATTCCAATTTTCTGCTGAATTTTTTTTTTTCATTTTGCAGTGAATAAATGTATAAAGGGCCCTATCTTGAAATATTAAATTGGGGGCTCAAATTTAAATTCATTTCATTGATTTCAATACAGTAAAGCATTTTCCCAGGCCAAAGAAATATAAAATATTTGATTCAGCTTTGATTGCTGGACATTTATCCATATGATAAATGTTAAAAAATAAAGATTTCTGAGAGTATAAATAATAAGCCTAAATAACATAAATCTAAACTTTGCATTCAAATTCTTTAAATATAAACTGAAAGAGTATGATTTGGTGAATTTTCAGTGGCTTGCCACTCTGTAATTCTATGATCTATTATAATCTTAACAAAAGATTTGGAACTAAAATAGTAATAGTAAAATGTAGAAGACTAGACCTTGGGCTAAACATATTGCATACACAATCTCACGTAATCCACATAACAAACCTATGAGTTAATTACTATTGTTATCACCTTTATTTTATAGATGCAGACATCAAAGTTGAGAGAATTCAATTAACTTGCTCAATGATGAGAATTTAAACCCAGGCAGTTGGATTTATAAGCTCATATTTTTAACCACCAAACTGGAAAAAGAATAGACTCTGAAGTCAGAGAGATTTTGCATTCTCCTTTTCCCAAGTCTGCACGATGACTTCCTTGATGGCTGCCCCTGAAGATGATATACCTAGATTGATCCTTAGAGGACTAGTGTAAGGATTAAATAAACTGACATAGAAGGCCTCTGACCTAACATAGCACATAGTAAATCTTTAAAATTATTTCTGACTTTCATTAACATTTTTGATATTTTTTATCTATTGTCACTCAGATAGTCACAAATAAAAATGTTTTCAGGAATAGTAGAATGCAATATAATGATTGGCTGGACCGGTGGAAAATAGCATGATACATGCTCCACTTAAAGATATTAAAATTAAATCAAACACAAAAAATAGACATTGCTGTGTGTGAAATATTTGTATCCATGATATAGAATAAAAATTATACTTTTTAAAATAATTCGATATATGTAAAAATAAGTGGGTAATGGCAATTTTAAATGCCCCAGATAAGCAATAAATAAGTGGTTCTCAGGTCCTTTTAAGTCAAAAGTTCTGGATTCTAGTATCAGGCCTACCATCTATTACCCAAATAACCTTGGGACATTTACTTAATATTTCTTTGACTTATGTTTCTCATTTACAAAATGAAAGTGTTCTGCCTTTATAAATTATTTTCCCAATTTAATAACTCTCTAATTTTTGACAGCTTATAATTCAATATGATGAAAAACTCTCCCAACTTAAAATTAATTTATTTAAGTAAAAAAGGCAGAGGAAATAAAGGAATTTTGTTATCTAAAGGTGAAATGACAAAGCAATTCATTTCCTTTACAGGTACGTATCAATTTAATTCTCCTGAGTCTGTACCTCTCGGAACCCATCTTGGAAGGATAAAAGCCAATGACCCTGACGTGGGGAAAAATGCCGAGATGGAATATAGCATTACTGAAGGAGATGGTGCAGACATGTTTGATGTCATCACTGACAAGGATACACAGGAAGGGATTATAACTGTCAAACAGGTTTCTTTTTGCTGTCTTCATTTTTTCATAGAGTGCTTTATGGTTTGTTTTTGCTTTTCAGTAAGGGGAACAAAAGCCTGGGGTTTATTTTTCCCCTCTTCTACATGTTATCTTTCATAGAAGTGGGAATAGTTGTGATCTCACTTCACATATGTTAAGCATCTTTATCATTAACACTTATAAAGGGATATAAAACTTTAACTGCTTGTGTTAATAATAGACAACAATTAAACTAAAGTTAGATCAACTCAGAATTACTTTTGTATTTCTCCATGGGAAAAAAAAAAAAAACTAGTCATGCAGCCATCATTGTTATTTCATGCAGGTTTCAAAATATTGTAATTCTAAGTGTGTTGGTGTATTTAAATAAATAAAATCTGGAGATTCCATGTGTTTTATGTTAGTTGTCTTGATTTTTAATGCATGAGGGAGAGCATTCTGAAATGTTATGTACCAAGCCAGCTCGACATTGATTATTTTCTATTGCCCTGATTTCACTTTTTACTCATACCTTGCTCAAATTAATGAAATATAAATAATTTTTATTTTGTACCTCTATTTTATTCTATTTTTCCTCTGATTTTACCACGAAAAAATGTTAACAATAATACATAATTGATAAATCCATGAGATAATATTTCATTTACCTGTGATTTCAAAAATTTAAATACATTACTAAGCTATAATCAATCTTAATGTGTATAGCATTATATTTAGTTAACCCCATATAAATAAGTGTAAGGCAAAACAAATATTTGTTAATTTATTTGATATACCTATGAAGCAATAATTGGGAAAGTTATTTAACCAGAACTCTTGGTATGTTTAAGAGAACTGGTTATTAAATTCTGAAATTGGCTTTCACTGTTAAGTCTTCTAAATTATGCTAATTGTTCTTATTTTATTTAACTTCAGAATTTAGATTTTGAAAACAAAATGTTGTATACTTTAAGAGTGGATGCAAGTAACACTCACCCTGATCCACGATTCTTACACCTGGGACCATTCAAAGACACAGCTGTGGTCAAAATATCTGTGGAAGATATAGATGAGCCTCCTGTGTTCAGTAAAGTCTCTTATTTGATTGAAGTAGATGAAGATGTAAAGGAGGGCAGCATCATTGGACAGGTGACAGCCTATGACCCAGATGCCAAGAACAATTTAATAAAGTAAGTACCTTAAGAAAATTTATGTTTGTAAAATATAATAATCTTATCACTACTTATAAGCTGTGTGGAAAAAATAACATTGCACAATGTATAATTAAGCACAATAATAACACCAAAGACTTCTAGAATACAAATTCTTAGTTAGGCTGTGTTTAAAATGCTCTGGGTATATTATTTCCTTTGAGTCTTATCATACTATGAGATAGATGTTATTATGATGTCTTTCTGGAGATAAGACTGAGGCACTGACCATTGAAATCATTTGCCTAACAGTGGAAAACTGGGTTTGAGAACCAAGTAGTTTAGCTCTAGAGTCAGTGATTTTAATCTCTTTATTATTGATGTGATTCTTGTCTCATCGTCCCTCTAGGTTAAATCAAAGTTCAAATAAAAATGATCTAAAGAAATAAATTGTAAAAAAAAAATCTGTTTTTCTAGAAATGTCAAAATTACCACTAAAGCCTACCTTATATCAAAATTTTGGAGAAACAATATGTGAATTATAAATTCTCATAACAACACAATGTTACTAAAGAGATGACATTTAAATCAATAAGGAAGGTAAAAGTATTAACAATTATTATAATACAATTCCTTTCCAAAATTTGAATAGTTTTCATCTTTCAAAAGTTTTCAAATATGCTAGAAACTTAAATGATTCTTATAAATTGTTCTTAGGAGAATGTATGAATAAATAAATATAGTTGTATCGTATATAGGTGAATGAGAGGGGGGGACATGAAAGGTGAATGTGTAGAGGAAGATATAGAAAGTTGAAAAGACAATACACTAGTCTGTTAAAGTATGGATAATGAAATATCTAAAATTTTACTTTGCTTGAAATTTAATTGTTTAATTAAGGAAAATATGGTTAAATTTATTGAAGTCATCCTGCATACACAGAAAATTAATAAGCACAATACTAAATATATAATTATTTAATTTTCATTTTAGGATGATCCACATGTTACTTCACAAAATGATGTTTGTTGCACTAAATATATTCTAATGATGATTTAATTTGTTGATGGGATTAACACATGATTGAACATGTTAACCATTTTAGTTACAATCAGTTCATAACATTTAATCTCTAGTTAAGCAGAGCTTATTTTAATTTGAAAGTTTTGGTTAGTTTTAGCTTTGTTAGAATATGATTCACTGAACATCCCTTTTAAAAATAAATGGTTCTTACCAACTTATGTATTTTGTATATTGCTCAACATTATTTTTCAAACATGCCTTCTAGTTCATATAGGAGATTATATTACTCTGACAGAATTTTTCTCAATATACATTACATATTGAATTTTAAATGCCCATATTGTTTAAAGCAAAACTCTTGAAATAAAATGAAGTAGTAATCTGGTTTCCCAATGATGAACGTGTATATACTAACATGTTCATACCCAAAACAATGTAGATTTGTATTTTATTGAAATGCCACTGGAAGGTTATGGTGTCTCTTGTATGTGGACTTACAGAAAAAAAAGATGTAAATCATGTTATGTTAATTTTTTTTGCAGTACTGAGGTGGAAATAAATACCCATCTATTTTTTAAAGGATAAGGAGTTTACTCATACCAGTAGCTACAGATTCTCTGTCTTTTCTTAATAGGTTTTTCAGATTTCAAGCGTCATCAATGTTGGTTGTGCCTTCATTTCTCCTTAGTGTTTTTTTCTCCCAATGTTTATGTTAGAAATCCTATAAGATGTGTGATTGTAAAGAGTGAGTGATTGTAACTTTTTTCAATGATAATCACACACTATTAGAAAGTCGCAGATGATGGCAGTGTATCAACTCTTTCAGATGATGAACCTATTATTGCTGGACCATTGAACATTTGTGATTCTGAAAGAGAAAACATCTTAATAATATCCTTGTGTCCTTTCCTCATTCATCTAGTATATTTGTATATTACGAATTCCATAAATGTTGGTTGCCTTGCAAGGGGCACAATGTCTCTTCCACATTGCCAAGGGTATTTGTACATTTATTCAGATCACGGGGGTCTCATCAAGTTTTGTCAGTTCTTTAGTACTCCTTTCTGCACAAATGTTTTCATCTTATCATTAAGTCTGGCAATAAGCAACAAAATATATGTTCCATAGTCTAATTATGGCATCAGTTTTATGATATTTACTGTCTTGAACATTTTGTCTATTTTTTCTTCCATAAAATAATAGCTGTCATTTATTGAGTTCTTTATCCGAACAAGAAACTGCTTAAAGAGCATTATATTTATTAGCTTCTTTAAGCCTCATAACAATGTATAAGCAGGTACAATTATGATCACCCCCATTTTACGAAAGAATAAACTGAGATGAAAAGAGTTCAAGTAACTTTTCCAAGGACATATCTTAGTCTAGGACTAATTTTATTCTATTAATCAAGCAAGAACTTGCTGAGTGGTCTACCCAAAGACCTGCAAAATAGAGGTTTTCTCCTCTATCTAGTGAAGACTAGAATTATTCTGAATTTCAAAATATTCTACAACTATTCCCAGTTCATAGTTTTGCTCTCTCTAATCCTTGTGATTGGTTACTTTTGTGGTTTCTTGTTGTCTGTTCCTATTCGTGTTCTGATACATACTCAGTTTAAGAGTTGAGTGAGATCCTCTTCAGATTTCAGCAGTTTCCGTCTGGGAAACTCTCTTCTCTGCATTACTTCCCGGCAAACTCTAGCCACGCTGGTCTCCTTGCACTGTCGGAACTATCTCCTCAACTCAGGGAGACTGGTACACTCCTTCTGTGTTCCCACTTCCTACATTGTAGAAAGCCTCCCTAGACAGGATACTAGGAAACTTTTAGAGCTTATGTCATTTTTTTCCCCCTTGTCTCAGGGATTACTGTCTTTGTTTCCTTATGTGCAGTACTTTAAAAACCATTGTTTTGTGTATTTTGTCTGTTTTTTCAGTGTTTAGGGTAATATGGTAAATCCAGCCCCTCTATTACATCTTTGTCAAAAGACAAAGTTAAAGAAAAAATATTTTCAAACGTGCTCCTGCTGATATAATAGTAGCGATTCATTTTAGAATCCACATTTTAGAATTCTATGGATCACAATTTTGAAGCAAATAAGACATCTATAATTCTCTGCACAATAAATATTCCACCGTTATTTTACTATATTTCCATCAAATAGTCCATCTTTCAACGAATTTATTATCAGCTATCTCATTTCTATATAGTTGAGAGTTCATTTAATATATACATAGGCCTATATATTTTTATTAATTATATTTTCTAATGTCACTAAATCTCTTAAACTTCTATTGTATAAATGACATAGTATTATATCAGGGTTTCCCAACCTATGGTGAGTTGTGTAATTATTTCATTATATATTACAACATAATAATAATAGAAGTAAAGTGCACAATATATGTAATGTACTTGAATCATCCAGAAACTATCCCCACCCTCCCAAGTCTGTAGAAAATTGTCTTCCATGAAAATGGTGCCTGGTGCCAAAAAGGTTGGGACCACTGAATTGTAAATGATACATCACTGATGAAAATTTAGATGGTTTGGAGATATACGTACAATCTAAATATATATATATATGTATGTGTGTATATAAATATATATATATTTCTTTTTTCTGTATCTGATAATTTCCTGAGGATACAGTTTCAAAAAAGTAAAATTTCTGGGTCAAAGACTGCTAGTCAAATTTACAACCTAGCTTCACCATGTATAGAAGTGGCTGAAAAAACTTTTAGTTTAAAACTCTCCCAGGAATATTTGCTTTGTATAGGGTACTCAAGTCTTGGGGGGAATTAAAAAACAATAAATTATAGTATTCACCTGTAATATCTCAAGAATTATAACAAGGAGAAGAAAAATATTGGGAGAACAAATTTATCTCAAATTATATTCTTCAAATTTTACCGCCAATTCTGCCAACTTCTGAGGCCATACCTAACAACATAGCATATAGATTGATTCCTGTTAGCATATAAAAGGTATCTAAATAAAGCCCTTGAGCTGTCCAAATATAGTGTGAAGGAAAACCAGCAGTAATTTGACAATGATGCCATTTTGTAACATGGGACTTTTTTGTTTGCTCTGATCAAATCTAGAAGGATGGATGACTGATCCCCAGAGCAGAAATATGCTGTGATAAGCAACATGGATAAACATTTTTCCAGAGAAAGATTGGGAACTAATTCTCATCCACCAGTAAATCTATTCATCAAACATATTTTCTGAAATACATCTGCCACTTGCAACATGAAATTATGGTTACAATTAGCAGCTGTTGTCAGCTCCCTGCTTCACCTCATTAGTAATCACGGATCTCCAAAGTTACAGGGTTGATTATAGCTTTACAAGTCCTGAAAGAATATGTTGCCTCATTTCACACCTATTTTATGCTTAACGTATTTAAAGTTCAATGATTTTTAGAAGAAATCCCTTCTACTCTGTCAAATTGAAAAGTAATAAAACAAACTTTTTGGCCAGAGATTTAGATTGCCTCAATTATATGTACCTGATTCCAACAAAAACTGGAATAAATACATAAGTGCATCCAAATACGGCAGTGTTTCTCTAATATTTTCTTGATTTTATGGCAGAAGGTAAAATAGTAATAACCTTATAATAGTATCACTAATCTCTACAAAAAAGATTTCAACTATATTTTCAAACGAAATTATAAATGATTTCATTATATAGACAACATTCACTTTTTGAGGGGGAAATGAAGGCATTATAATTCACAGCTGTGAAAACACAGTTTCTGAAAAGCAGTAGCTGGAAAGAAACAAGCAAATGCATGTCCTAACTAGATTGACTGAGTTATTGGAAGAAGTACCTAGAATCCAGTAAAGGAAAAAAGGAATGCTATCTTGACATATTTCTGCATATTACTGATTTGTTCTGATGTGTTATTTAGTTTAGATTTCGTTGTGCTAGGTAAAAATACGGAGATCTTATATGTGCTTGATTTTTAATGGTAGAACATAAAAATGAAAAAATCAAAAATCACAGATCAGCTTTCACAGGCTTGGTTCTCTTGTGTTCTTTTTCACGTTATTTGCTGCCTATATTATTGGATCCTGTCTCTACAGAAGGTATCTACACACACATACACAAAATTATGCCAGTGGTCTTTTTTTAACTTATTGCTCAAAATTTAATGTAGGGAGATCAATAAAATATTGTTATTTTAATAGGTCATCTACTAGGACATAGAGATAGTTTTGTTCTGTGTTAAGTGTTTGTCAGGCTCTTTCTGGTTATTTGCTGTAATATAATCTATTTATTGTTAATAGGTAAATCAGAATATTCCTATTATGTGTGTAAAATAGAACTTTGGCTGCTAAATAAAAGAAAATTATCTCTGTGCTTTGATAAATTGTGAGACATCATTTGCACTGAGAAAATTTCCTGTATATAGACATGGAAGTTTGCAATGTTAATGTTAAAGTGAGCTATTTCTAAATCATCAAAGTGGTCCTCCTTCATGAATTCTTAACATGAAAAACAGTGCCTTTCAAGGTTGTACTTAAGAATAGGGCAGTGAGAAACTCAGATCTATTTGATCCTAAATAAGCTACAAGAGGGTCAAAGCTTGACTTTTATAATATGGGAATTGTTAGCTATTCTTCAATCATAGAAATCCCCAGGCTAAAATCTAGGGCAAGTAGCAATGAGCACAAAAGGAAATTTTATTTTCCTTTTTGATCTTCAATGCAAACAGTAGGAAGAAATCCAAGGTCTATTCAGACATAAGCATATAATGGTTAACTATTGACCTTTCCAACAATGGAGAAAATATATTTACACGTGAATATAGTGAATTGAGTACCCTTCAACACATAGATGCAGTTGTGTTCTTTCACTTTGCTTTCTTTGTGTTCATTTTAAATTTTTCTTTGTAATTTATAAACAGAATTTGGTGTATTTAAGGAAAATAAAACTTTAAAAAATTTCCAATGACTTACTTTGTTTTTCTCTCAAACACTTTACATAGCAATTTGGACCCAAATGTACATAAAGTCCACATTAGGAGCTACATTTTAGGGGGCTTGACACCTACAGGCAAGAGACACAATGTTTTGCTTAATTTTAGCACCATTAGCAATAGCAAAAAGAAAGAGAAATTTTAATATGACTGACATCTTCAATTTTACTACACTAATATTTATTTTATAAATCTGATAATTGACAATGAATTATTGGCTAAAATCCAATGTAACATTTGCTTCTAGGACATATAAATATGCCATTATAAATTGTATATGTTTATTTTTATATCTAGATTCCTAATTATCCTTTATTGCCTTAGGATTTCCCACCCAGAAGTATAGCTACTCTTGGACAGTGATCATTTGCCAAATAAGTTTTTTTTCAATCTTTCATAGGACCATGGAAGAAAATTTCAATAGCAATTATTGAAAAAGTAAGGGAATACTATCATTTTCTTGTAGCTCTATTGCCCATTGAGCAACTCTACTGAAGGACAAGGAAGTGACTGAGTTGGTTCCATGTATCAGGAGTGAGATACAGAAAAGATCCTGAAATCAGTTATATATATAACATTTGTTAGCCTTTCCACCTTTGAGATGAAACCCAATACATTTTTTTTTCCACAGGCTCAAATAATCTCTTTGAAGTAATATCTGTGTCTTTGAAATAATTATTTTATAAAGTTTAGCAGAAAAAAATTAGGCAACCACCTTAATGTACTATATTAAATCTTTAAAATTACTTTCAAGATCTGACTTTACTTAATAGATCTCTTCAGTTAAGCATAATTCTTATAAAAATAAACCAAATCATATACCCTTTATTAAAACAATCCAAAAAAAATCACAAAATTTGGAGTAATGTATTTTCATCCAAAAATTTAAAAATTTCCAATGCTTAACAATGTTTAGGAATCTAAATATCTATTACTTACGTTTGTCAAAGCCAATGCCAAATAGTGAATATATCATAGATTTATAATGGAAGCTGTAATTTTCCAATTCACCAGATCAAAATAAAGTTTATTTGCTAAGTGTCTTTAATGAGATCCCTAGAAAAATGTAAACTATACCAAATGCAGATTAGTCTATTAGTTGTCTTTCGCTATTGTTCCTTTTTCTGTCCTCATTCTAACCACTTTATTCCAGAAAGCCTGGTCTAAGGGCCTGCAATATAGGATTTAGCTAAGAGTTTTAGAAATGCAGAATTCCAGTTCCCATATCAGACCTACTGAATCAAATGCTGTCTTTAACGAGATCACATGTGATTTATCTCAACGTCAATGTTTGGAAATTGCTCACTTTCCTATATGAATCAGTTAAAAAATCAGCAACAGAAATCTCAGGAAGATGCAAAAATATTAATTAGTACAGCATAACGTAGTCTGATGTAACTAAAGGATTTTCATATAAGCTAACCTTTTCAAAACTTTCTCTTTTGAGCATATATTAGTTTCTATTGTGGCATAAAAAATACCATAAATTCAGTGACTTAAAGCAACTTAAATTTGTTATTTTGCAGTTCTGTAAGTTAGAAGTTTGGTATGAGTCTCACTGGGTTAAAGTCAAGGTGTTGGTGTGGCAGGACCATATTCCTTTCTGTGGACTAAAAAATACCATAAATTCAGTGACTTAAAGCAACTTAAATTTGTTATTTTGCAGTTCTGTAAGTTAGAAGTTTGGTATGAGTCTCACTGGGTTAAAGTCAAGGTGTTGGTGTGGCAGGACCATATTCCTTTCTGTGGACTCTAGAGGAGAATGGTTTCTTTGCTCATTCAGATTGTGAGCATATTTCAATTCCTTGCAATTGTAGGGGCAAGGTCCCTGTTTTTTTGCTAGCTGTCAGCTTAAGGATCGTTCTTGGTTTCTAGAGGTTGCCATTCCTTGGCTTGTGCCTCCTTTCTTCCATCTTTAAAGCCAGCAAATATGGGTCAAGTCTTTCTCACTCTTCAAATCATTCCTCTTTTTTTCTTTTATCTCATCTCTCTAAACCACTTTTCTACTTTCCCATCTCACTTTTAAGGGCTCATATAATTAAATTAAGCACCTCTGGATATCAAGGATAAAGCCCCATCTCAATGTTTTTATTATTATTATTTTATTTTTAGAGATTTAGGAGACACAAATGTAATTTTTTTTGCATGGATATAGTGTGTAGTGGTGAAACTTGGGCTTTTAGTGTGACTGTCACCACAGTTGTGTACATGGTACCCATTAAGAAATTTTTCATCTCATATCTCCCATCTGTTCTTCCACCCTCCCACCCTTCTGAGTCTCTAATGTCTATTATTTCACTCTATATGTACTTGTGTACACAGTATTTAGCTACCACTTATAAATGAAAGCCTATAGTATTTGACTTTGTGTTTCTGAGTTATTTCACTTAAGATAATGGCCTCCAGTTCTCCATCCATATTGCTGCAAGAGACATGATTTCATTATTTTTATGGTTGAGTAGTATTCCATGGTATATATGTATACCACATTTTCTTTATCCATGATGAACAGTTAGGTTGATCCCATATCTTTGCTATTGTGAATAATGCTGTGATAAACATACTAGTGCAGCTATCATTTTGATATAATGCTTTCTTAATCAAACCTGCAAAGTTACTTTTGCCATGTAAAGTAACATAATCACAGGTTCTGGAGACTAGGGTATGGATATCTTTGGGAGAGAAAACATTATTTTGCCAACCACAGAGTGATACAAAGCTACTTATGGTGACATCTTCCTTATCCAACACTGATGAGAAAGTCACAGAAATATGTGAGAATTTGACATTTCATTTTTATGTGGAATATGTTGGAGGGAAAATTGGAGGAAGATCTTGATTCAGCTGACACGTTTCTTGAATAGGAAGCCATTCAAGTGCAATCAATACATTTTTCAATAATTTCCTCTATATTCACTCATACTCATAACTGTCTCTGTGGACAGTTATGTTGTTTTTTTAAACATACTTTCAATTTATTCATTGCTATTGGCTCTGTCAAACTTAAGATGACTGTTTAATATGTCTCAAGCACTGAAATAGGCCTATGATAGGATAAATGAACTATGTATCACTTAAAAACTCACTTAAAAGCTGCCACAAGGATTCAGTAGTATAAATAATGACTCCAGAGTACACATAATCATAGAATAATAATAGTGGAAACAGCCAAACATATTAAATTGCTTAAATATCAATTCTATGAAATGCTAATAAAAATTCAAGAAGGTTATCAGCATTTTAAATTTCACAGCTTTGTCTTATCATTGTGGGAGTTATCTATATTTTAAAGAAACAGTAGAAGAATTAATAATCTTAAAACGATGCCTAGCTTATGAGTCTCTTTTCTGCCAGATACTCGGTTGATCGGCATACTGATATGGACCGTATTTTCAGTATCAACTCAGAAAATGGCTCTATTTTCACTTTGAAGCCCCTCGACCGGGAATCATCCCCTTGGCACAACATCACTGTAACAGCCACAGAAATAAGTAAGTTGGAATTACATCCATCTGAACGCACTATCTTTCACCAAAGAGGTAAAATAATAACATGAAGTAGACTCTTCCTTGAGTAGAATGATTGTTCCATTAGCAAGATCTTAGAGAAATGATTTAGGAGGTCAAAACATTTTTAAATTATGTCAAGGATTATCAAATCATTATTAATTTTAAACATGGTTTTCTTTTACACCTTACTATATGATAGAAATATAATTTAACCTCATAAAAATAGTCTAAGAAAATTATCTAGTACAAATAATACTTCATTCTCAATCATAGTTTCCTCAATTTTATTGTGATTTTCATTAGACCATGTAAGAGAGCTGAGATATTCATCAGCAATCCAATTGAGAAAATGAACACTGGAAAAATGATGTGCTGCTGAGCTACAAATGGAGAGAGTGGTTTCACTGCTTCTCTGTAAATGAGACTAAAATCTTACACATGTTCTTGTTGCAGATAACCCAAAACAAAGTAGCCACATTTCTGTCTTCATCAGAATTCTAGACATAAATGACCATGCTCCGGAATTTGCCATGTACTACGAAACATTTGTTTGTGAAAATGCAAAACCTGGGCAGGTAAATAAAATTATTATAAGTCTTTTTTAAAAAATTTCTCTTTACAAAGACAAATGACATTGCATCACTTTATTTATGTAATTTCTTGTGCAAACTATTTTCAGTACTCCTTGTTACCTATTTATTTCCCCTACCAAAAAACTCACAGTGATCTCATAAACTTTTAAAATTGATATAATAGCGAAAATTATCTGCTTTAATTTAGGTACCAAGTATATAAGGAATATCATATTGGTAAAAAGCTCTTACCTGGATTCATAGTTATGCTGATGCTGAGGTATAGTCACTAATAGAATGGAAGTACATTATTAAATAAAACATGAAGTATGAAAATTAAATTGTTCTATGTTAATATAAAAAAATCATAATAAATTTTTTCTCAATTACATTTTGCCACTTTTAATAACTTAGGACAATTTAGTTTGATATAACTGATATTTTCCTTGTGATTTTTAAATTTTCGTGTCATTAAAATTTTTAAAAAAGTTTGTAAAGGAGTTAGCATGTATCTTTACAAAGTAATTTTTCAGATGTACACAAATTAATTTTAAACAAATGCAGAATATGTTCATTTTTGACAAAAATATGTTTTCCACAACAGTAACTGCAAAAATTTTACTGAAAGTAATTTAACCAGTTATGTAAATATTTATTTAGGGAAAAAGTAGGCAGATGTTAAGAATCATCTATAACTCCATCATGTCTTTTTAATTGTAGAAAATAGAGTGAAATACAGTCTGTCTTCTATTCCAGTAGAGACTAGGGACTGAATGTTTGTGTCCCCCCTACACTGAAGATCTAACCCTGACTGTTAACCTGACTTCCCCCTTATGGTTGTATTTGGAGATGGGGTCTCCTAAGGAAGTAATTAAGGTTAAGTGAGACCATAATGGGGAAAGAGCCCAATCACATAGGATTACTGTTCTAAGAAGACATACCCAAGAGCTCATGCACTTTCTCTCTCCATTTCTCTCTATGTGTTTCTCTCTCTCTCTCTTCCCCCCCCCTGAGTTCATGAACTGAGGAAATGCCATGTGAGAGGACTCAGAGAGAAGGCTGAAATTCACAAGCCAGCAAAAGAGCCTTCACAGATAGCTGACCTTGATCTAGACCTTGATCTAGACCTTCCAGCTGGCACCTTGATCTAGACCTTCCAGCCTCCAGAACTGTGAAAAATGAATTTCTGTTGTTTAAGCCACCTGGTCTGTGGGATTTTGTTCTGGCAGCCCAGCTGACTAAAACAGAGATACATATCACATTCCACCTACATACACAAAAATACAATGTAGGTTTTTATTTTCTTTTTAGAAACATAGAATCATTACATGGTTATTTGGAGTAAAAAATTGTTTTTCTTTTTCACTTTGCAACAGGTAATGGGCATATTGTCAGTTCAGTAAGTGATTATTCTTAATTTGATGCTCAATTTTCATAGCATAACTACACATTAATTAACTTATTCAACTACTCCCCTCTTAATGGACATTTGATTTATCAACAAAATGTGTTTCTAGCAGGCAACACTACAACGAGCATTATAGTACATTATGTTTGTTTACTACCTGGTATTATTTTCCTTTGATACAATCCTTAAAGTAGAAATAATTAAATGTTATCTATAAATACTAATAGATACTACCAAATAATTCTCCAAATATACCATAATTAAGAGACACTCCCACCAAATATGTATGATTGCCTATTTACTTGAGTGGCTCTAGATTTTAAATGTCTGCCAATATGTAAATATCTCATAATAGTTTTAGTGTGAATTCCTTCACACCCATTGAGGTTGAACATTTTTTTTGTAAGAGTGTGGCTTTTTTTCCTTTAAAGATTCATAGTTGTTATTAGTTTCCTAGGGACTGCCATGACAAATTACCACAAACTATATGACTTAAAATAAATGCAGATTTTTTTTTCCTCACAGTTCTAGAGGCCAGAAGTCTAAAATCAATGTGTCAATGGAGCTATGTTCTCTCTGAAGGTTCTAGAAGAGAATTCTTCATTGCCACATTCTACTTTCATGTGGTTGCTGGCAATCCTTGGCATTCCTTGGATTATGGACCACAATTACTCCAATCTCTGCCTCCACCATTGCATGGCATTCTTCTTGTATCTGTTTCTGTGTCCAAATTTGCCACTTCTTATGAAGATTCCTATCGTAGAATTAGAACACTCCCTAATCCAAAATTATCTCATTTTAACATGATTACATCTGCAAAGAGCCTATTTCCAAATACAGTCACACTCACAGGTACTAGGATTTAGGACGTGAATATATCTTTTGGGGAGACACAAGTCAACCTACAATAGCCTATAGATATTCTTTAGTCACTTATCTGATAATATGCTTGTCTTTTATTGATCCATGTGAATTATTGATATTTTATGTGGTAATATTTGATGATAAAGTACAATAGATATAACTAGTTATAATTATTTTAAAATATACTATCTCATACAAATTAACAAACTTATAAATAAAATATATTTTAAGCTACTGTTTTGTACACCTTCTTAAACCATGTTTATACAAGGCTTATCTAATCATTTCAAGAACTCAAGAGTCATGCAATAAATGGACCATTTTGTTATGATTTAAAATATCACTAAAAATTAGATTCGTTATTGCTATTCAAGATCAGGAAATTCAGCAAGAATATTAAGTTATATATTTTTCTTATGTTATGCTCCGATTTTTTAAAGAGAAAATTTATTAAGTTTGTTTTAAAGTCATGCACTATCAGAACCACTGTATAAAAAAACATGGTTACGTGTCACTCTGTCAACAAGATGAATGAAAGTATAGTTAATATCAAAATAAAGTGGATAAAATATTGACTAGTGAATATGCAGGTTAGTATGATTATAGAAGGTTAATAATAACTAAAACAATGGATAAATTAACCTACTATGAAATTCCAGTGATCACTGACCATAGAATGTTGGACTATAATACCTGAAAGTGGTGCAACTATTTATTTTTGGAGAAGAGAAAGCTAAAAGTAAGGGCAATTAAATGACTGATTTCAAATCACACAGATGGCAGACACTCCCATATGTAGCTTAGTGCTTTTTCCGCTATAAAATGCTCAATGAAATTTTCTCTGCCCAACCTGTTATCTGCTGCTCCATCTTCCATAAAGGCACACTTCTGACTTATCCTGAGCTCAGCCAACTGAGCTCTAATTTTGAAACTTCAACATTGATTTTACAAAACCTTAGAAGAATTAATTTGTATGTCTATCTTTGCAAATATCATTAATTGAAAGAAAAGCAAGCAATTTGAATAAAGCATGTAGTATAACTATAGTAATGGTGCCCATAAAATATTTTTCTTTCTGATAGTGCATGATAAATTATAATTTTCCAAAACCATATTAATAGTATCCTTAATGTATAGGAGTGGTTGAGCTAAGCATTATTGTTTTTAAAAATTCATCTTTTATGATATTCTCTTTCAAGAAATTATTTTCTGGTGGAGACAGATTGGTAACCAATTAATAACAAAACAAACTAGTGCCTTAGAATAAAGTCAAAGGAGTATAGTTATTAGAGTAATCAAATTTTTCTTTAAGTAGACAGGAATCAGACAATGATGCATTAAGATGCCCTGTCAACTAATACTTGATTTTTTCATTCTTAATTAAATAAGTTACCTAAGACAAAACCATAAAAAAATTGGCATAATTTGCTAAAATGAAATTTTTTGTTTCTTAATTTTACTGATACATTTAAAGCACAAACACACAGTTTTAAAATGTCTTGTAAAAACGAGCTGTTTTTGGTTTTAATTAATTAAAAAAAAAGAGAGAGTTGCTTTTGGTTTTAATTAATTCATTAATTTTGGTTTCAGCTGATTCAGACTGTCAGTGTCATGGATAAGGATGACCCTCCCCGAGGTCACAAATTCTTCTTTGAACCAGTGCCAGAATTTCCTCTCAATCCAAACTTTACCATCGTAGACAACAAAGGTACAGACCATTTAGAACATTCTAAAACTAAAAGTTGTGAGAACTTAAGATGAAAAGTTAAAAAGAAATGTGACTTTTTTTTTCAAACCTTCCCCCCCCCCCCCCCCCCCAGATAATACAGCAGGAATCATGACTCGAAAAGATGGATACAGTCGCAACAAAATGAGCACCTATCTGCTGCCGATTTTAATCTTTGACAACGATTACCCGATTCAAAGCAGCACGGGCACGCTCACCATCCGTGTGTGCGCCTGCGACACCCAGGGCAACATGCAGTCCTGCGCGGCAGAGGCCCTGATCCTCTCGGCCGGCCTGAGCACGGGAGCGCTCGTCGCCATTCTGCTCTGTGTGCTCATTCTGCTCGGTAAGCTCTGCTCTCTGAAGGCTCCTCCGTCCACAGGCTCTCCCGCTTTGCCCAGGGACCGGGCACTGAATAGCACCCTTCTCCATAGCTAAAGATTGAAAATTATCACTCTTTATTAAAAATGGTTCTTTTAATTGGGAAAAAAATTTCAAGTTTTTGTATGTGGGGATAGGTCTAGTTTTCCAGAGATAAAAAAACAAAGTTATAGCAAATGCAATATATATATTTCTAAATGTATTTTATACCATTAGCTATTATATCTTTGACTAACCATGGTCACTGTTCTAAGGACATTTGATTTAATAACTGATTTAATCTTTATATCAACTCTATAAGATAAACACTTTTCTTCTACAATAAGGCTAAATAAATAACTTGCCCAAAGTCATGCACTTAGAAAGTGTTTCAGTTAGCATTTAAACTCAGATCATTCTACTTTAGAATTCTCCTTTTCAAAACCAAAAACTACTTTACCTTTACAAATAACATTACCAACTTATACTACTGTGTGTATATATATATATATATATATAGTAGTATATATACATCTCAGATGTGTAATTTGCAAATGCATGAAAGTTGTGACAATAACTGAAACATTTTCCCCATAGAATTTATTATATATAGATGTAATATACCAAGTTATAAAGTTAAAATTCACTTTTAAAAAATATCACTACGGTGCTATGGTCATATCATACATACCTAACCGGCCAACATTTTCTAACTAAAGTCATGCTTCCAAAAGCAAATGTTTTATTTGAGCATGCACTAACAGGACAACAATTTAATTCAATTAAACAGTTGTTCCACTGTAAAACATTCCAAAAAAATTGGTTCCATCAAATATTCATCCAAAATGCTTATGCTTAGGGCAGGAGAGCTAGCCAAATTTATGTTCTGATGCTCATATGTGCTGGCTTCTTTTCACTGCAAATCCTTTCTGCTATCTGGATGAAATCCCTCTGGCCAGATATCCTTGCAGGACTTCAGTGGGGGATTGATGAAAGTGAGGGAAAAACATTTGTCCCAGTTAAGACGACCCAACTATTTAGAAAAACATTTTCTCAGAGAGGTTTAGAACATACACACTTACAACCATCACCTTCAGCAGTTCCCACCTCCACCTGCCACTAGACAGTTCAACTCCTCTGTAAAATATTTTTGTATCCCTATGGAGATTAAAATTTGGCTTACCTTGTTAGCTAAGTGCTACAGATTTCTTATTGTTTTACTTGCTCAGACAGTTCTACTTTCCTAATTTAGAACAACATGAAAATATGTACATTGCAATTTAGTTTTTAAAAGTTCTATGTTGATGTAACACACACAGAGAGATATTAGCGCATGCCTAAGGAAACAAAAGCATCCTCCTAAATAAGTTTAGATATTGTCAAACTAAATTCAATAACAATTTTCTCTACACATAAATCCTAATAAGTTTTGTCCTTTATTCTGAAAATACCTTTCTTCCTGTGTAATATAGAAGGCACACATTTCTCTTTCTTCTTCTTACCAATTTATTGGCTGAATGTGGAGTGATTCTCTGTTATTAATATTTTAGTTAAAATTTGTTCTAACTTGGAAGGTTTGATTATCAAAGTCACTAAAGCATTCTTGCTATCATTTAAAGTCTTTATAGTAATGTCTTGACATAGTTACGGCATTTCTATAGTTAAGAGAGTTTGCTATGTATAAGATAATAATATAGCATGAACAATAATATTTAATATTTTACATGCACCTTAATACATTTCAAAGAATTGCAATTTTTAGTTTGTGTATATGGAAGATTAAAACCCATGGAAGGGCTTTTAAGCATCTTGGTTCCCAGGGATACCTTTGACAGTCTGATGAGACTAATGACTTATTCAGAATAACAATTTAAATTTATTAGTAAAATATGTAAGCCAGAAAGGAAATATATTTGTACAAACTGAACCAGAAACAAAAAGCAAAATGTGCTTGTTTACTAAGTCATACATTTCATGTTCTAGTACAAATATAAAGATGGTTTGTGGTATCTATCAAGCTGTAAGGCAATATAAAATATCTGTGATTTCTATTAGTTTAATAGTCACACATATTGTCACTATCACCATAGTTTATACTGATATTCATAATGGAAAGAAATGCTAAATTCAAGTTACAGATTTGTGAAAATAAGGTTGCACTTTTTTCCATTCCTCATCATAGCCTCTCTGAATTCTATTCATGAATCTCACATTAATAACCTAAATCTAAGAAATGATCAAATAATTTTGACCTTGCAGAAGAGAAACAACTCAGAACAGGTTCCAAGGTCCATTTGTGGGAGTTAGTAAATGTGTATAGCTAAGGAACCCTTAAAATAACGTGACGTTTGTTAGTTTATTTTTAAAAAGTAGGGAACTTATAAATTAATTCATTTAATATTAAATTTATAAAGAATCCTTTTTTATAGTTCATGTCTAAAATTTTGTGGATGTTGAACTTAATCTTTTGCTCATCCTTTAATAGAAGAATATACAGATATGTGTCATTTTTACTGAATAGTGTTTTAAAAATGTCTTCAAGGTGATCCTAAATATAGCTCATCACCCAAAGCCCATTTTGTGGAGGTTAAATGAAGAGGCCTTTAATCATCTTTGTAAAAACATTTCTATCAGTCAGAAAAAGCTGA
Source organism: Lemur catta (assembly GCF_020740605.2). Classification (NCBI taxonomy): domain Eukaryota; kingdom Metazoa; phylum Chordata; class Mammalia; order Primates; family Lemuridae; genus Lemur; species Lemur catta. Next base: position 17,110,320 of record NC_059139.1, on the reverse strand, counting down.
GTAAAGTGTGCTGGCCAATATGAAAATAACATTGGACGTGCCTTTAGTATAGTTACAGGGGCCTTAAGGGCCATTTTGAAGTGTATTCTCAATGTAAATGAGTTTGCTTTGTGAAAACTTGATATAAAAATTGACAAAAGGAATAATAAATTTTTGAGCCAACATTTTCTTATTTTCTATGAAACATAAATAATATTGAAAAATATTTAAGTGTCCTAAAATAAAAGCAATCTTGTTCTGATTTCTCCCTGGTAATGTTCAAGTGTGTCTTGGAGAAATTTTCTTGATTTAATGCTTGCATTTCTTACATATAAAATTAGAGACTTGGCCCATTTTCAACAGAAGATTTATATTTTGGAACTCACATGTTTTTCTTGTTTTGGTTTAAATGTATTTCATTAATTGCAACATTTGTTTATTAGGAAATAGTTTATTGACAAATATATGTATAATAATTTGAATTGCAGTACACTAACAAGATATAAGAAAGTATACTATATATGGGAAAGTTCACAGTTAGCTTCCTAACATAGACATGTCAACAATAAAAACAATACAACAAACAGAGGGAATACAATTAGCATCTCAGCCCAAAGCTTAAATACATCTGTGGAATTAAGGAAGACCTCATTAACAAGATAGTTTCTGAGCTGTCTTGTAAGATGAGTATGTTAAATACGAGTTTGAGCTTGAATTTTATATTGTAGCCTTTAGACTTGTATTTCAAATTTTTAAATAGGCTTTCAAAATCAGGCCAGCAAAGGACTTCAGTTAAACGTATGAGGTATGAGAAGGGATAAAAATAGTAGATCATACGTATTTATGTGTATGTGCACACAGAATCTATATGTCATGCATACATAAGTATGTATGCACCTGTGTATGAGTAATGCGTAAATTCCCGTGAGTCATTAAGAAAATATTCAATTGGTGTTCAGTTTCTCTTAGGATATTAATGATGAGAGCTTCAGCATTTTTATATTTGAAACAAATGAACATTTGGAAAGAATGAGATGTCAAGTAATTGCAGTTGGCCAAATGTGATAATAATAATTGAACAAAGCTTTTTCAATGCCAGAGGCCTACAAGACAGCATGTCTTGAAAGTAAATTAATGACACTGTTATATCTGCTCCCTTTTCAATGCAGCACATCCAATCATTGGCCCGAGGCACTCTGTGTTTGTATAGAATAGTTACTCTTTTTATTCAATCAATCTTAATACCTCCTGCCCCACTAAAACTTCACACACAGAAGTATATTCTATTTCATCCTGAATCCTGGAATCTCACTATTTTCTCATTTTTTTTTTTTTATTAATAGTTTTAGTCGTGCTGTTTGCTGCCCTGAAGCGGCAAAGGAAAAAGGAACCCCTGATAATTTCCAAAGACGATGTCCGGGACAACATCGTGACCTACAATGATGAAGGCGGTGGGGAAGAAGATACCCAAGCTTTTGACATTGGAACTCTAAGGAATCCAGAAGCAAGAGAAGACAGTAAACTTAGACGGGATGTAATGCCTGAAACTATTTTTCAGATAAGGAGGACTGTGCCTCTGTGGGAAAATATTGATGTGCAAGATTTTATCCATCGAAGACTAAAAGAAAACGACGCAGACCCCAGCGCGCCTCCTTACGATTCTCTGGCAACATATGCCTATGAAGGGAATGATTCCATAGCAGATTCGCTCAGTTCTTTAGAATCTCTCACAGCTGACTGTAACCAAGATTATGATTACCTCAGTGACTGGGGGCCTCGTTTTAAAAAACTTGCTGATATGTATGGGGGTGATGATAGTGACAGAGATTAAGAGTATTTGTATGACTTGATCGATTTTAGTGGAAGTACTGTCCATGTTACTAGATGGAGTGGCCTGCATTCTCTTCCTTGGAGGAAATTTTTCAAAAATCAAAATTACAAACAATACATAGGTGTTGTCTTAGTAAGGGTTTGCTTAATCAGTAAGTTTTCGTGAATGACTACGAATGATATAGATTTTTTTTATAAAAGTAATAATAACCAGTTCACCCTTCTTGCCTAACAATCTCTGAAGGAAAGTATATCAAATCAATAATCAATACAAATATTGAAAAGGCCTTTTGTGCCTTTTATTAGGTATAAGAACTTTATATAAATGATTTCTTAGCTGACTTGCTGACCTTTACTATTAAATTAAAAATTGTGCAACTGCTTTGTAAATTAATATGGAAAATATATATCCTTAATGAAATAGGAATGACTATTACTGCCATATTTATTTAGTTGAAAAATGTCTTTGTGTTAATTCATTCATATTTTTATAAATGTATATTTATATTTTTATATTTTTTGAAATAAACTAGTATTTATAAAAATAAATTTCATTTTATTTAATTCCTAGAGGAAGTTCTGATCTCACTTAAAACAGAAATGTTTTACATCTTTAAATGTAAAACATGATTTACTCAGGGAAAAAGCAGCTAAGAAGCTACTGCACAGGATTTGGAACTAAAATGTAGTGAAACTATGAAAGAGCTTTGGTACAAATTGTTATTTTTCTGTTTGAATCAATTAAATATGGATGAATGTTTATTGAACCAGTAATGTCTACCCATCAATAGAATGTGAGACTCATTTGGAATATAAAATATTATATATATAAATATATATATAGCTGTGGATAATAAACTTTAAGGTTTTTGCAAAACTTTATTATGGGATGAGCAGTGGATTATATTTGAGAGTAAATGAAGTATGTATCAGTAATATTATATAGATAAGAAATCTAAATCTACTCTTCTTTCATCAATAATATAGTTTTCAAAATGAGAAATCATAATTCTGATTTTTTTTCTTCATGATGAGACAATTCATAGAATAAGTGCTCAGCTCTGGGTAACATATTTAAAATGTGAATCAATAAACTATAGGGTTTTTAAATAGATTTATTTTAATTGAGGAGATTCGAAGTTATTGTGCTTGAGGAAATTTTGAAAGAGCTAATGACAAGTAGAAAAAGGAAACCTAAAATGATGTGATGGTTTACTAATGATTGAGATTGTCCAGTAAACTGAACATAGGCACCTTACAACAGGGGAAAGAAGAGAGAAGAATCATACATAATAACCATTTGCAAATCTTTGAATGACTGCCATGCATAAACTTACCCTGATTTGGCCTAAAGTATAAAACTTAAACAACTTCACTTGGACATTGCACATTATCTCTTTTCTGTGCCAATAATTATCCTTTTTTTTTTTTCTTAAATTATTCATCCTTTAAAGAGAAAATGTCATGCTCATGTGAATCCTAGGTGTAATTCATATAGGAGAAATTTAATGCTGACTAGTCTGTTACCAAGGTATTTTAACACATTGACTGCCACACTAGGAAAAAAAAAAAAAAAAAAAAAACTTTTTCCTTGGGGCCACAATGTTTTATTACAATAACAGAATAAAAACTTCAAAAACAAAATATTCCTTTCTAATTTAATGAAAAATTTGTTATTTTTTATTGTTTTCTCTGTGTGAGTTATATACAACTTGAAGAATAGTTCACCCAGCTCCCAAGGTAAAGAGACGTCTGAGTTACATATGCTTCATGAAGCCCCTGGCTCAAAAGTAGTGTGAGTTAAATAAAACTCACATGGCAATTAATGTGTTAAATAGCAAATACCAAATTATAAATAGGTACTTATATGTTATTATGCTACTATCTTGTAAAGTTTTTGAAGGCTAAGCCTAACTCAATAACTATATCATCAATAGATAGCACATGTTAAAGATTAAATTTTATGCAAAAGAAAAAAAGACATTCTGGACAATTAAGAATTATTGAATTTTTTCTGCTGTGTGGAATCACTCAGTAAACAGAAATTTTTTATTTTTAGTTTCAGATTATAAAGTTTTAGTTTTATTTTAAAACGTAATTAGTGTCCCCATTACTAGAGCTCTTCTAGTATAGATCAGACAAATACTGATACTTGAGGAGGACGTATAGAGTGAATTGAGGTCGTCAGAAAATGAATGAAGCATCTGGTAAGGACTCTCATAGTCACTTCATTCTATAATCGCTAGAAACATAAGTAACAATATGTAAACTAATTATAAGGAGACCTATATTGTACGTAGTGGCTGTTAAAAAAGCACTTATGTAGAGTAAGCAATGGGGAAATTTGTGGTTACATAGTCTGCTTGGGCTTAGCGTGCTTGAAATACTAAGAGCGCCACAACAAGCCATGCTACCTACAAGTTGTAGACTATGATTGCTATGAGAGTGTCATATTGATACTAGATGGAATAAGACATATTAAATGTTTAAACTTGATTAAGAAATGCTATTTGACTACCATTTTCTGGCAATTAAATAATGAAGTTAGTTTCAAAGTTCTCCCTTTCTCTCATCTGTGAAGTGGCTGATATACTGGAGCCTTTATGGGAAGGACAGAGCTAACAGATTTCATATTTATCAAGTATATGATTGTTTTTATAAAACTAATTTACATGACAAGTCAGAGGGTCTAATTTAATAAAGGAAATTACCAGACCTGTGTATTACGAATACTTCCTATAAGTTTCCAATAATCTATGAAATTTCTATACTGGGAAAAATACATTTAGGGGCCAGATAAATCAGATTTTATTATTTCCTTAATGGCAAACTAAAGAAATCATTAAATTTATTTGGGAAAAAAGACAATAATATTTACCATATTGGTTTTGGATAATTTTATTTCACTTAATGCACACAATATACTCAGTAATATTAGTTTCCATCACTAGATTTTCATGAACTATAAAGTTGGTAAAATTTGAAAATACTTTATTCTTAACATGTACTTATTTGCCAAACAAAATAAATTAACTTTGATTATTTAAAATTAAGATACAATTAAATTAAAATCAGTTGAGTAACCATTATCTCAAATATAATTAAAACAATTTTATTGTTTTATTTAGAAATTTCAATAATTTTCAGAACAATGTATGGCTAAATTTATATCTGAATTTCTTTCAATGTGAATAACCTATCTACATTATGTGAATTTTAATACACAGCCTGGATATTATTCCATTCAGTTCTGCTCACAGGCATATTGATTAGATTCCAATGACTTAAATATCAAATTTAGTAAAGAGAAAAAAAAACTATTAACAATAAAAGCAAGCAAACAAACACACACACAAAAAAACAACATCTCACCTTAGCTAGTGGTTGATGTTAATCATTCCTTACACCTTGGCATAAGTATCACAATTGGCTTCCAGGATTCTTCATTATTTTGGTTATTCTTTTACATTACTCAGTTTCCTTTACTGGTTCATTTTCTTCCTTTCTAAATTTATATTTTGGAGTGGTCCAGGCCCTACTCATTTTCTTTTTCTATTTAAATTCTGGTCCTTGGTGATCTTCCCCATCCTCACAGTTGCTATACTATCTACATCTATATCATCTATACCTTTATCTAAGATATAGATTGAAAATTCTCAAATTTATACCTCTCATCTTCAGGTCTTTCTAATAACCCACACATGTGTCCAACTACCTTTTCTAAATTTCTACTCAAATAGACATTTCAAAAATAACATGTCCAAATTTTAAGTACTAATTTTCCCTTATATATCTTTTCTTAGCTTGCCCCATCTCAGTTAATGCCCACTCTATCCTTCTAATTGCCCAGGTCATAAACCTTGCAGTTGTCCTTCATTCTTCTCATTCTGTTATCCTCCATAACTAATATTTTAGAATATTTTACTGACTATATCTTCAAGATTTAACTGATACACAATGACTTTTCATGAAATCTCCTGCTACAGTCCTGGTCTAATACTCTTACCTGGAATATTGCAATGTGTTTCTAAGTGCTTGTTTTCACTAGCCTCTGCTTTTAACATCTATTTTTTTTTTTAAATATAATGGGGGTAAAAATATTTTGGTTATATGTAAGGCCTTTCCCTCACCCATGCCAGAGCTACAAGCATGTCCTTCCCCCATACAGTGCTCTCTGCACCCATTAGTTGTGAGTTTACTCACTCCTATCAACCCCCCCCCCACCGCCCACCTACTGGCACCTATCAATATTACTTCCATGTGAGCACCTTAGTGTTGATTGGGTAGTACCAATTTGATGGTGAGTACATATGGTCCTTGTTTTTCCATTCTTGTGATACTTCACTTCGAAGGATGGGCTCCAGCTCCACCCAGGATAATACAAGAGGTGCTAGATCACCATTTTTTTTTTTAGTTGAGTAATATTCCATGGTATACATATACCACATTTTATTAATCCACTCATGTATTGATGGCGCTTGGGTTGTTTCCACATCTTTGCAATTGTGAATTGTACTGCCATAAATGTTTGAGTGCAAATGTCTTTATTATAGAATGTCTTTTTTTCCTTTGGGTAAATGCCTAGTTGTGGGATTGCTGGATCAAATGGTATTTCTATTTTTAGCTCTTTAAGATATCTCCAAATTACTTTCCACAGGGGTTATACTAATTTTCAGTCCTCCAGTAGTGTAAGAGTGTTCCTCTCTCTCCATATTCACACCAGCATTTGTTATTTTGGGACTTTTTGATAAAAGTCATTCTCACTGGAGTTAGTTGATATCTCATTGTGGTTTTAATTTGCATTTCCCTGATGTTTGGAGATGTTGAGCACTTTTTAATATGCTCACCGGCCATTATTCCATCTATTTTTAACCCAAAATACAAAGTGGGAATGTTTCTTTTTTTAATTAGTAAATCTGAGCATCTCATTTCTCTGTTCAAAACTTATCAGTTGTTCAGTGAGAGTCAGTCCCTCACAGGACCTATCAGAGTCAGGCTTCTAAGGACATATCAGATCAGGTTCCCATATCTCTTTGAGCCTATTCTCCTCTATTTCCTTAACTCATTTCAATTCAGTTTTTCTGGGTTTCTTGTTTTTCTTCAAAGCTGCTAAGCATTTTCTCATTGGACTGACTGATCACTTTGCTTGGAACAATCTTTCCCCAGATATCCACAAAGTTAAGAGTCTACCTTCAAGTCCTGCTTCAAATGCCACTTTTTTAATAAGTACTACATTGGACCATCTATTTAAATTTGTGACCCACCACACCCATTTCTGCTTTCCACATTTTAAAAAATGAATATTTTCCAGAGAAAATATTGCCATTGAACATAATATATAATGTGTTTATCATTTAACATTTTGTCTGTCTACTTCTATTATTAATAGAATGCTTGGGCCCACTAGGAAAAAACTTTCATCTGTTTTATTCATTCAGTTATCCCATATACCTAGACTGGTGCCTCATACTTTGTTGACATGCAGCAAATATTTGCTAAATGTATGAATAAAATATTTATATATGATAATTTACTTAATTTGGTAAAATATTATGAATACATAGGAGATTAAAAATAAAACAAATTTGAACAAATTAGGAAAAATTATACTCATATTTATAACAATGTATTCACCTCCATGATATTAATTGTAACCTACACTGTTAACACCAAGGACTGTTTCTTATTGATCATAATTAAGTCATTATTTGAAAAGATCTTTTCAAAATCACATGAAAAATGTTTCCAGTTAAATAAATAAAAGAATAACACAAGTAAAATTTTATTTAAAGATCTTAGTTTGTAAAAGAAAATGGTAATGGAACTTTACTAGATTTCAGATCCATCAATTATAAACGTCAGAATCAAAATATAAGCCCACATAAAAAAAGGAATAAAATAAATAGCCTTCTCTCCTGCAGTTGTAATTACCTTTACAGTAGCCCAGTCATTGGACAGCTCTTAGTCCACCAAGTTCTTGTACTTGTGTGATGGAATGTGGCTTCTGGTAAACTGACAACTCTAAGAAAATGTTTACTAACTTAAGTATGTTTAATTGGTTTTTAATTTCAGCAAAAATACATCAGTTTTTAAAGAATAAATATTATTTATTTGATGATTGTTCCTATGAAATAGAAGCATCACTTATTCAAATATGTATGGTCAAAATAGCAACCTGGAGACACTGACCCTCATCTAACCTGCAGTCTTTTTATTTTTTATTTTTTTTGTGATAGAATGTGGTTATCTCATATAGTAGTAAAAACTATAGTAAGTTACCATATTTTTGCTAGCATTTAAAAATCAAGATATTTTATCTATAAATAATTCTTTCTGGATTTTTTATAAAATCTACTTGTGAGGTTAAGCATTTTTTCATTATACTTATGTATAAAAATAAATATTGTCATTATCTTTTTATCCCCATCTTCTTAGTACTTTGCAGACATTTCTTAATGATTCACTTAATGATGAAATTACTGAAAATTTCATTTTATTTGTTAAATATGACATATTAATATAGAATATGTCCGTGATTTTAATCATAATGTGATGTACATTTGGTTATTAAAGGACTAAGGAGTTTGGTAAGTAGAAGAGAAGAATAACAGCATGCATTAAAGGGTGAAGCCAAATTAACATTCATTGAATATTTACATGTGCTAGGCATTGTACTAATTATTTCACAAAGGTTACTAATATAATTCTTAAAAGCTTTTCATTTAGGCATAATTCTTATCTTCATTCTATATAACAGGGACCTTAAACCTGTTTCAGGTTTACTAATTACCCAATTTACCAATTACTAATTACTAATTTACCAGATTAGTAAAATGTGAAGCAAAGTTTTAAATCCAGACAATCTGACTCAGTAGGCTTTCCTTTTAACCAGTATACTATACTGGATCATCATAATTTATGAAGCTGAGAGGATGGTGGCATTGAGCTGGGAATTGTAAACTAGATATTTGTTTCAGATAATATCAATCATATTCAATTTGCTGAGAATGAAAAATCATAATAAAGGTCCAATAGGAGTTTGGGGTTTTGAAAAAACAAAAAAAAAATAGCATATTTTTTCTTATAAATAAAAGGATCTGAAATTACAAAACAAGTTCTACATAAGGACAATACCTGCATTTGAAGCCATGCAAAATCGAATAACAGATTCTGATAGTAAGAAGGCTGACCAGAGACACCAGCTGGCAGATTGTCTAAGAAAGAAGGTACTGGCACAAAAATAGAGACATAGAACAATGGAATAAAACAGAGAATCTAGATATAAAACCGTACACATACAGCCAACTGATCTTTCACAAAGCAGACAACAATATACACTGTGGAAAAGAAGCCCTATTTAATAAATGGTGCTGGGAGAATTGAATAGCCACATGCAGAAGAATGAAATGGGATCCATATCTCTCACCACTCACAAAAGTTAATTCAAAATGGATAGAAGACTTTAATGTAAGGCATGAGACCATACGAATGCTAGAAGAAAATGTTGGAAAAACTCTTCTAGATATCAGCCTAGGCAAAGAATTTATGAAGACCCTAATGGCAATCACAGAAAAAACAAAAATAAACAAATGGTGCTTTATTAAATTAAAAAGCTATGCACAGCTAAGGAACTAATCAACAGAGCAAACAGACAATCTACAGAATGGGAGAAAATATTTGCAAGCTATACATCTGATAGAGAGGGCTAATAACAAGAATCTACAAAGAACTGAAACAGATCAGCAAGGAAAAAACAAACAACCCCATTAAAATGTGAACAGCAGATATGAACAGAAGCTTCTCGAAAGAAGATAAACATATGGCCAATAAACATGAACAAATGCTCAACATCACTAATCATCAGGTCAATGCAAATTAAGACCACAATGAGATACCATCTTACCCCAGTTAGAATGGCTTTTATTAAAAAGTCCAAAAACAATAAATGCTGGTGTGGGTGCAGAGAGAAAGGAACACTTATACACTGTTGGTAGGACTGCAAATTAGTACCGCCTCTATAGAAAACAGTATGGAGATTCCTCAAAGAACTAAAAGTAGACCTACCATTTGATCCAGAAATGCCACTACTGGGTATCTATCTACAGGAAAAGAAGGCATTTTATCAAAAATATACCTGCACTGGGATGTTTACTGCAGCACAACTCATAATTGCAAAGATACTGAATCAACCCAAGTGCCCATCAATTCATGAATGAATTAACAAAATGTGGTGTATGTATACTACGGGATACTACTCCACCATGAAAAAAGATACCTTAATGCCTTTTGCAAAATTTGGATGAAACTGTAGACCATTATCCTAAGTGAAGTATCTGAAGAATGGGGAAACAAAAACCACCTGTACTCACTATTAAACTGGAGCTAACCGATAAGCACACATGTGCACAGAAGGAAGTAAAACTAAGTAGAAATCAAGTAGGTAGGAGGGAAGAGGAGGAGATGGGAGAAAATCTACCTAAAGTATACAATGAACAATATCTGGGGGATAGGCACACTTATAGCCCTGACTCAAGCATAATGAAATCTATACATATAACTAAAAACATTTTTTCTCCTGTAATATTTTGAAAAAAATAATTATAATAATAATAAAATTGAAGAACAAATACCCATAGCTAACTTAAAACTGTAATATATTAAAACAATGATCTCTACTGCAGTATAAAGCAAGTAGTTCAGTACAGTACATACAACAAAGATTTATTGTGTACTTATACTGAGCCAGGAACTAAGTGAGAACTTCATTATCATTTTTGAGTGACTGAACATCAAAGATAGTCTGGATGGAACAATGGAGACTTTCACTGAAGGGTGCAACATTATCCAACAACATAAATAATAATCTGTGTTTTAGAGAAAACATCCAGCGGCTTAACAAATACTTTTTACTAATTATATAAGCATTGTTAAGTGTTAAGACAACAATGTCCAAATAAAACATTACAACAGTAAAACTCAAATGCTGTGCAATGGGGGAATTCTGTTGGCTATTTCTTCCTAGGTAGAGAAATTAACCTGTGATGAGGAAATTCTCACAGAATTTCATATATTATTAATTCGTTTTGTAAAATAAGCCATTTGGAGTGTGTGTAGGGTTAGATATATGTCCGCTTTTCCTTAAAAGCTAAAATGTATTTGCGTTCTGGTCTTCTACAAAAACAACCAATGATTGATGAATTTGTATTCACACCTTGAAGATAGTCAGGAAGCACTGTCAACAAGATATTAACAGATTTAAAGTTAGAAGTGAGACCATACACCTTACATTTCCATATAATGCTTTGAGAGCTTGAAAGATCACTTTTGAATTAATCTGTGGAGCAATCAAACGAAGATGGGGCTTAGCAAGCTGTTAAATCTAATTCAAAGAAAGAATGCTGAACATCACATCTGTCATTAGCTACATTCATCATAAAGAGAACCACCTAGAATCATAGAAAATTTTCTTTCTGGGGGACTGAAAGAATAGAGACATGGGCAATGGTGACACTAACCCCACTACTTTTTTCTCTGTCATCTGATTAAATGCTGTGTTTTTTTGTTTGATTTGCTTTTTTTTTCTGCCAGTTGTATCCCATTAAATCAAATCTCAGGGGTGAACCAGAGAATAATTTTGGCAGTCCTTCCCTCCACACCATACATATATCCACCCATTTCTTAAGCATGATTTTAAATTTGTCAAAATGCAAATATTTTCTAGAGGCCTGATTCAACTTTTCAATAATAGGAAGCTCTGTACATTACCAAGGGTAAAACTACTATAATATTGTGCTAAACAGAAATTCATATATTGATACCTGGTTATTGTTTATGTCTATATAACAATATATTTTGAAGGTGTGGAGTGTGGTTCATATATGTTATCTGAAAGTATTTGAAAACAGAGATCTTAATTTTTAATGGAAAAAAGTTCTTTGAATCACAATTCATTATTCATTGAGAAAGCTCTATTTGAGAAACTTACAGTATTCTAAATATTCCCCTTATTTTCCTGGTGAATGGTCACTTCCTATATTGATGGCAGCACGTTAATAAATTGTAACTTATAAATTGTGTAACTTGTAAAAAATGCACCTAACAAAATCATACCTGCTTCAGTTTCAGAATTGTTGATGTATTTGCTTAATGAAATAGGCCATCTTATCAAGAAATCATCATGTAATATGATCTAGTTCTTACTTGAATATTATTTATTGAATTATATTAACCTAATGAACTGATGGAAATGCCAATATAGCGCCACTAAATATGAGAAGAGACATGCTCTGAATATGAGAGTTGATTATACTGATCTAAGTATTGGTTAATAAAATAGTGGGGAAGTTATTTCCATTTCATGGTCTGTAAAATTAATTCCTTAACCTTCCAGCTATAATGAAAAATTGCATTCTGCATTTTTCCATTATTAACCTACTCTCATATTTATCATGAAATTTTATTAAATATTCTCAACTTTTATTCATTAAAACTTCAATGCAATAGCTATTAGTTTTTTGCTCACTGAACAAAAAATAATTTAGAAACAATGTTAAAAGATATTTAAATTTAAATGTATGTTAAATGTAAGAGTGATCTGAATTTATAAGAATTTCTATTTAAAAATCTGCTCTAATTCAGTTGAAACTAATAGAACTAAACTGCTTTCTGCTAGCTCATACGTGATGAATTAATTAATTAGCACGATGTGATTTTCAGTACTTTAAAAATATGTTCTATTTATTCTCTAAATACTATATTCATCTTCCATTTAAGAATAAATATGCATGCCACCAGGCAACAGAAGCCAATAAGTAAAATAATATTTCAGAAGAAAAACAAATGTGTACTTAACTATGTTAGGGATCTATTTTTGCTAAATTTCTTCATATGCAGCAAAAATAATTGTGAATTTGGATTAAGTATATAAATCTAAGATTGAGTGGAAATGCTGCTCATCTTGCATAGAAAAGCTCTTTTTACAGATTTCTCTACAGGGTCCAAAAGGAAAAGCAATAAATATATACAAGTGATCAAAAAGAAAAGCTCAAGCTAAAAAAAGGTTACAAATCTCATACGGTAGTTGTATTTTTAGGTACTATAGAAGTAGAAGTCTGTTCCGAGAGAAAAAGGAGAAAGTTCATCCTATTTCTCTTTAATTCATGAGGAAAAGGAGACTACTTCATAAAAATTTAATTTAAAATTAAATCTCAAATAGAGGAGAATCATCTATAGACATGAGTTAAATTCTAATCCATGGAGAACCAAGATGACAATAATTTGAGCAATAATATGTTCATATAAAAGTTCTCATATGAACTCATAGCATCCATAATCTTTCTAGAGAAATGTATTTTATGAATACAAAGTCTAACAATGCGTATTGATAGGAGGGAAAACAGGTAGCCGGGGAGACATTAAACAGTAAGAGAGAATGCATGTCCTTCCCTTGTTTATCTTGTTTATCTTATTTAAATTACATATATTTTCCATATATTTTTTACCATTTCTACTTTTGGAGCTGTCAAGACCCCATCTTCATTGGTTTCCTCAGTAATATACATAGCCAGTGGACAAATCTTCATTCTGAAACTATTTATAATAAGATAAATAAGCACATACATAAACACATAATGTGCCTCTGTCAGCTGCATGGGGGTAAAATGAATTCTGGAATCAAAATCCTGGTGAAGCTCCTTAGTCACTTCCTTGGAGCAAGTATAACATTTCCAGTAGGAAAGAAATCAAATCTATATATTTGATATATGTATGTATACACACAAACATATACTGACAGTATTCCACTTACAATGGTACAACTTAATTTTTTCACTTTGTGATGGTGTGAAAGCAATGTGCATTCAGTAGAAAGCAGTATATCCTCTTGTGATTTTGGCCAGTGGCTGAGAGCCACAGCCCCCCATCAGTCATGTGATCATGAGGGTAAACAACTCATACTGTACAGTGTATTGGTGTTTCCAGATGATTTTGCCCAACTGTAGGCTAATGTGTCAATAACTGTTCTGAGCATGTTTAAGGTAGGCTTGGCTAAGCTATGTGTGTTAACTTTATTAAATGCATTTTCAGCTTACATTTTGCAACTTGCTATAGGTTTATCCAGACATAACCATATTGTAAGTTGAGTAAGTTAATGTGACAAGATCATGTATTTTAATCATATTCCAATCAGCTTCCAACAAGTAGTTTCAGGGAAAAATAGACACTTAATTACAAATAAACAAAAGTTATTGTTAAGGCCATTACACTAAAATCTTCACCATATTAAATTGTAGCCTTTCATATGGACACAATGTCTTAATGGATTTCACTTCCAAATGTTTCAGAATCTAGTGAGAGCCAGGCACTATGGTAGAGATTATGTAAGCAAAGATGACAATTAGGTTTCTTCATAATTCAATGTCTGACATAAACATATATCTACTAAGCTATGGATGGCAAAATTTTGTTGTGAATAGCACAATTTCAAATATTAAATTTTTGATAGGACACCTGAATAAATTAAATGATTCAAGAGAACACTTTAAATGGCAACATAAAAAATACATACTATCAAATTCTCACAGTGCCTATGAAAACATCTTGAGGCTCTAGGTAACTGATTTAACCAACTGTCGTTATACTCACAAATGAAATTTCCCTCATATTTTAGAGATCATTAGTCTCTTTACTCCAGGTAAATTCTCTATGCATCTGTGATTCCTTACATAGAACTGTAAATACTACAGAAGTTCTAAGGGTAGTCTTCTTTGACCTCTGGGACTCAAGAAGAATGTGGAGAGTGGGGCAGGATCAAGGGGTTTTGGAAAATAATCTACATCTTTTCCACAAACACACTATAATTCCATACTTTGTTCTTACCCAACTAGGTGGGCTATTTCAGTAAGTGTCAAAGCTTTAAATACGTAAACAGTAGTGAAAACAGCCTCTGGAATCATTTCCATAGAAAACACATGTTGGATTTGTCAAAAAAAATTCTCATTACATTTGTTCTGCTCTGATGACACTTGTAGTGCAAGTCACTTATTCAGGAGCTTACCCCACGTGTAGTCAAGGATAGACTAATTGATTTTAGTCAAGTTTAATTGATTTTTTTAAAAAGATATCTCTCATTTGTTTTGTTAATGATATTTGATTCTTTTGGAGCAACCCTTCACCTGACATTGGGAGTTAGGACTGTAGTTGATTAAAAAAACAGACATTAATTCTCTATAACTCCTCCCATCAAGAGTTTTAATTTATTACTACATACGTTCAGTCTAGGCTGGCTGGCTTTAATGCAATGGGCATGGAAGAAGTGATTTGTGAAAGTTCTGAACCCATACCTCAAGAGCACCTGCATTTTCTTCCCTTGCCCCAAGAAATATTCCTTTATGACTCTATCAAGACTGACTAGCCTCCTGAAGGGTAAGAAATCATACTTATGTGAAGAAAGACACTTAGCTATTCCAGCTAATGCTCCAGAACTGTGATTAAACTCAGAAAATAATATCTAAGCCAATATGAGAAAGACTTCCCATGAGAGCCTAGGTCAAATGGCCAATGCATGGAAAGATGAGCCAAAGGAAATGGTTTGGTTTTATGCCAGTAAGTTTGGGGGTGACTTGTTATATAGCAAGAGGTAGCAAAAGAATAATTTCCTTCCCTGCACAGTGAAGAGGGGAGTCAAAACACAAATTTTCCATGAATAAGATATTTTTATATCTTACATTTCATGACTACCCCTCTATTTCTCTATAATCTTAAGCAGATGCAAATAGATGAAAGTATATACTATGGGATTGGAGAGCAGAGACTTCAGGGGTCTTCTAGTGAGTCTCAAAGAAATACTTAATGACACATTTTTGTCCTCATCTTATATTTAACTCATTAAAAAATAAAGACATAATATTCAACATGTCCCTTGTGTTTAACTGAAGAAAGAGATTACATACAAAAGAGTGGACAGAGTTGAAAGAACCAACAAGGGAGAGTGAAACACTTAGTGACCAAAGTCAGTGAGAAGATTTTCCACTCATAGTCCAGAAAATGTAAGGAGAGAAGCAGTGTGACAAGAACAAGGTTTGGAATAAGGTCCCTAGTCAAGATGTATAGTAGAGAAATTAGTTTAATACCACACCCATGGCAAGGAGAGAGAGACAACAATATATTGACCTCTCTCTCCCTTTGTCAATTTATCTATGTCTGGTGTTTTCCATTGGCTAACCCCTATGGGGAACTGAAAGACAAGAAATTCCAGTGATGCAGTCTATAAATTTTAGCATCCTTGCGTTATGGAGCAAATCAACATAAGGTAGAACAAAAGAACATGGAAAATTGACCTGGAGAGGCAAAAAAAAAAAAAAAAAGAGCCAGCAGGACTGTCTCTTATAAGATCCCAGTGTCAGTCCTATCCAACTCCATAACATGCTGCATTACAAAGTTTACTGAGCGATCTCAGGTACCAGGTATTGTTCTAAGTATTATTTGTCTCCAATGAAGATTATTTGTCTTCATTTATTCCTCTTGAAAACACCATAATGTTGATATTATTACTATCCCTATTCCACAACTGCAGAAATACAAGCACAGAGAGTTAAGTTATTTGCCCATACAGCTAAAAGGACGAAGATTTAGTGTGCAAAGAAGAGACACTCTGGATCCTGAATGTATAATTTGATTCACTTCTTTGCACTGTTTTCAAAGGATTCTGTAGAATCATTACTGTTGAATAAAACCTAAGAAATCTAAAAAAACCTAGCACTAAGAAGCATCACTGAAATTCATGGGCTTAAATCAAAGCAGGTTTTCAAAAGGAACTGGAAATAAATGGCTGCACTACCTCCCTACTATTCTGCATAAACATTGAGCAGACTCAGCCATGAGTGACCCTTGGGCACATGCCCATTCAGAGAGGAAAGAGGAAGAGATTCCTATGTCCCTTCTACCCTGGAGAATCTAAAAGAATTCTCCCCTAAAACCCAGAAGCAAATTCTAACATAGTGCTCTATACTAAAGCTTGTTTAATGTTTAGCTAATAACTATTTAGTTGGCAGATCACTCAATTGACCTAATGATGTGGGTTTTGTCTTCCCAGGGGATGCTGAACAAGCTGAAGGACTATGTCAGTTGTTTCCAAAAGATGTAATCCTGGTAAACAGTCTTCTAACTCAAGGTAGACAGGAAAACAACCTAAATATGATATTATAGGACTGTGATTCACTGTAAAAACCTCAAAAAAATTACCATGTAAGTTATAAATCAAAAGATAATCTCAAGAGAAAATGATTTCAAATTATTTTTAAAGGATAATATTACCAAAATACTCAATCTGTATAAATATTATGCTTTCAATTTTCATAAGAAATTTGGAAATTTAATTCATTTCCAATTCTAAATGTCTGAGATGGAATTATAAACTTCTGTATTAATAGCAGTAACATTCTGACTAATCAAAAATATGTAAAAACAATTAGCCTACACGTATAAAAGTCTACTATTATAAAACATTCTGAAGGTCAAACTACTATAATTATGCAATTATTCCAGAGTCCAAAAAATACTATATTGAAAACAAAAAAGGATCATTTGGGGAGTTTCAGACCTTAGCATTAACAGCAATAACTTCTTACTTTTAATAAACCTTCAGAAATATAATGGTTATTGGCTTCCTAAAATCTGAGAGTTAATAAAGGCTCATGAAATGTGATTTTTAAATGATTTAGTAGGGTTTTGTACTTCATTCATCTTGGCACTCTTTCTCTAGAAAATATGAGAAGGAAAAGCTTAAATGTTTAAAATAAATGATTCCTATTTCTTGGTAATAGACTGTCTTTTAAATTACAGTGACTGACAATTAAGTAAAAGACATTCAGGAAGTTCAAAAGTCAGCCCAGTTAACATCTTGGGTGAGATGTATACATTTTCTTTCATTTATCAGAATTCAATACATTAGCTTCCTCTAATACTTGCTTTTAAAGTATCAGCTACATTTCTCCTTTGTATTCAAATTTAGCAATATCTGTTACTAGTGTGTTAGCTCAGGAAAACAGAGACCAAATACTACTTATTCATTTACGCTTGGCTCTTAGCAGATGCCTACACTCCAGAATCAGTTAATAAATATTTTTTGGTTATCTGAATAATAAATATTTGGGATAAATAATCCTTACTTAATAAGAGTAGAAGAGATTAGAATTACCTCATGAAAGTTAGAGGGTGTTGAAAATGATGCTGAAGAGAAAAAATTAAATGAGAGACAAAAATCTTTCCAAAGGCATTGTCTCCACTGCAAAGAATCATTGAATAATGATAATAAAGTCAAAGCTCACTTGCTTGTCCTTTGACAGTGAAAGAATTAACAAAAGTACAATAAGTGGAAAAGAATCTGTGAAGACCTTTCTTAGCAACTGTGCTTACAGGATCAGTGAACCAATGCCTGAAAGAAGTATTGCTATTCTGGGACACAATGGCAAAAATAACTCATTTAAATGAAGAAGATATTTCTAGGATACCATGCCTCTGAGAGGTTACTGAGTGGCAACCCTGTTAATATCTCTTTTTAGAAAAAAAGACATGAGTAATTGATCATGGAGAGAATGGTTTACTTGATTTTATGTCTAAAGAACACTTTCTCTAAATCACTAGAATGAATCACCAGTTGGCATTCATTGCAGTCATATACCAGTGAGAGCAGATGGAATATAAAATGGTATGAAACATATCTACTGAGGAAACAAGCATTTTAAAAGTTAATGGAAGACAAACAACAAGGGTATGAAGTAGGCCTAGTGAATGTTAATGTAATTACAGCACAGACTAACCCTACACTTTCAATGATTATTTAGATGGTAAATAACAATAGTAATAGTATTAATAAAAGTACCTCTAACGTTTATCACTTTTCTAAGCATCATGCTAAGCACTTTAGGTATATCATCTTACCTGATTGTACAAATAACAGGTAAAGGGTGTACTTTTGATAATTCTTCTTATTGATCAGATAAGTGAGGTTCAGAAAGGTTAAATAAACTTTATGGAGTGGCAGATCCAGCATTCAAATTTAGACAGATTCATCCCAATATGTTAGTTCACAAACATTGTGCTATATCAATTACATTAAACCATACTTTACATACATATTGAGTGCTTTGTATTAACAAACAGGTATATAAGGAAAGAATATTTTGGTGGAATGCCCTAAATTTTATTAACTCAACAAATATCTCAGTGCTAATATATGCCATGCATTTTGGGCATTGGAAATAGTGAAAAAAGAGAGAGAGAAAATAACATCCTACTTCATTCTTTACCTCATCTAAAGGCGCTTATTATCATAGCAGATAATATTCAATTCTAATTATCGAGCATTTTCTGTGGCTTTGCTACTATTCTGTGTTCCTTAAATCTATTAATTAATTTAAGCCAATGAGGTTAATTTATTATTACATACATTTTTGAGATGAGTAAACAAGCACAGAGAGATTCAATAATTTGCTTAAGTTCTCAGAGTTAATAAATAAAAAAGCAAGTTATTTTCCCCAGGCAGTTTGCCTCCAAATTCTACAGATGTAATCACTATGTAATAATCCAGAAATATTCTATCAGAAAGCTAGTCTAGCTTCTAAACTGCCAATTTTAGTCATTTCCCCAAATCTGATTCCTTAAAAATGGATTAAATGATAGAGTTGAAAGCTGGAAATAGTGAATAAGTTAAATATATTATAATAGTTTACAATGAGAAGATAAACAGGCCTCAAATGTCAACCAGAACTGTGAAGCTGAGGCCATATAGAACAAAACTATCAGTGAATTATATCACTGACCTCGAGCTAGTACGTGATAGAGAGGCAAATGTCCTTTTTTAAGTAACTAAATTATTGTTGGATCTTTCTGTTACAGAGTAACTTCAGCATAACTACACCCTCCCTAAATGATTATGAAATAATTCAGATCAAGGCTTCTAATTCGAAAAGAATATAAATAATAATACCAAAGAAATCATGTATTTGTAAGAAAAAAATGAACGTAGTTTATCCATTAGCTGTCCTACAAAAATAGAATAGGAGTAATTTTAGATTTAGGAACATCTACCAAATGTAGTCCTTAGGATCCTCATACCATTTAGGTGAAATGCCTCACACTTAGCAAATTCTATCTGGAAATCCAGCCAAGGCTTCTATTATTGTATCCTACTCAATCTGCTATTTCCCAGTCTGCATTATTTATTCAAATATAAGAATATGAACCAGTTTTTCTGCTGAATATTTCTTAGAGCATTTTTTCTCTTGTAATATATGCTGAATTTATTAATGCATAAATATTAATTCAGGTCTGATTTTGATGTAGACAGATCATTTAGCAAATTTGCCAGGCTAAAAAAAGGGCAGAGTTTAATTGCTGTGGATACTTCCTACAGTCAGATCTTGGTTGTGAACTTTTTTCAATATCAAAGGTACTTTTAATCTTAAGTACTATGTGAACTATTTATATAAATTTTCAGCATTACATAAAATGAGACTCAAGAATCTGATAGGTGAGTATTATTTGTATTGTCTTGTTGGTGCTCCTGAATATTGAGGTCAGAAACATAACTTGGGAGCAAAAAGAACAGATAGTACACACTTCAAAACTCTGAACTTGTTTTAATGTCAAATACCCCTAGCCACTGAAGCCATAGTCACCTGTGGGTTAGTCTTTTGCTATGGAGTTTATTCTATCATGTCTCTTGATTTTTTCCTCCCTTTCCTAGTAGCTGATGATATGTCTGATATTTCCAGGTTTGGATCACAAAAAATTAAAAAGGAAAGATGAGATAAGAAAGTTTTCACCTGAAAAGATAGTGCCATAAAATAGCTCAGCTCTTTCTTTTGTGTGGCCCACATCTTGTACATGTAAACAAACACACACATACCTTTGAAACTTTGCTGGTTAAGAATTTACTTCCTGAACAATCAGAATCTTTCTCCATCATAGCTCTTTCAAAGAATCACATAAGTATAACTCTTATGCACTCCAAATTTCTTAGGCAAAATTACCCTCCATTAATAAATAAGGGGAAAATAACCTTCAAATCCCAAGGTTGTAATGAAAGCTAAGTAAAATTTATTTTGGGCTCATTCAATAGTTCAGTGTAGTTATACTGAGGGTGATTTTCCACACAACAATTCAAGAGATCAACTGAGCCCTTCCATTTTGTAATTTTACCATCCTTTTCATTTGGCTTATAGACAGAAGAGAGATAGAAAGAGACAGAGATAGAAAAAAGATAGAAATAGAGACAGAGATAGAGAGATGTAATTAGCAAGAAGGCAAGAGAGTGGTTGTGGGGGAGAGAGAATTGAATAATTAAATGGGGGACTTTTGGGGATAGGTTGGAAGTATTATACCTAATTCTCTTCTATATTAAAGTGACCAAAATGCAAACACATAGCCACATATAAGAGAATTTTGAAACTATAATCTAGATATAGTTCCAGGAATAAGGAGAAAAATTTTGGTGAATCAGTAGCCAGAATAATAGCTATTCTCTGACAAAGCTCAGACCACTGTGTCTCCCAAACTTCAGTGACACTTCTCAGAATCCTACACTGGTCCCATTAAAGTCTTTCTCTCTACATAACACTTTCCATCCCTTTCCTTTTGTAAGGAAAAAAAATTGATGATATCTTACAAGAGCACCCCAAATATTTCTGCAAAAATTCCTCTATTAAGTCATTTTGACAATATTATTATTTTATTGTGATCAGGGATCTCTGACTGAGGGACCCTAAACTAAGGCAGAGTTTCTAGGGCAACAAGTTTGACAATTTCTATTTGGGACTGACCCTGCAGTTTGAGAGGCAGTGTCAGTCATATCATAATGCCTTTCTATAGAAGTTTAATTTTAACCTCTTAGAGAAGAAGAATATGTTTAAAAATTAACAAGGAAAAGTGAGTAAGATTGCAGAAGCTGAAGCTAGGAAAGAACTGAGATGGAGGAGAATTATAAGACAAGAGTCAATGGATTGAAACATATACTTGGAGGTGATTTATTCAGGTAAGAGAAAAATGAAACAAATTGATGCAAATACAAGTAATTTTGCCGTATTTCTGATAGGAACTTGAGTGAGTTTCTATTTAATGACTGTGTTATTTTCTATTAGCTGAGGAGAACTCTAAGTGGAAAATTTGGAGGAAATGTAGAAATTTTGAAATAGCTGACTAGAATTTCTCAAAGTATATTTCATGGAGTATCCATCTTGCATCTTGCACTATGAATAAAGATTCTGCAGTCAAATTTAGAAAGCATTACCTGCATGGTCAATAAATATTCTCACACTACTTTAATGTATTATACAGTCTGAATTTTGGTACTATGAACTCATATGTAAACCATTGTTTAACCCAATGATTCATCAAAAACATTTAAAACTATAGCTTTATTTGACTACATTTAAATGCCATTGAATTTAACATTTCATATAAGCCACAGAAGAGAGCTTTGTGATATATTTCTCTAGTGCTAGCAATTGTTATGACATTCTCAAAATAAAAAGATTGATTATGTCCATCCAGTTTTCTCTCTCTCTAGGCATATAACCATCAAACACAATTATCTCAAGTCTTAAAACTATCAAGCTGAATGGTTCTGTGGATGATTGTGAACTGCCTCGCTTTCAGTTCTGCTGTGAGACTATACTAGAAGGAAGGAAAAATATCTAGAGGTTATGACAAGGGCAAGCTTATTTTCCAGCACCTAAGAGAGATGTGCTTTGTTCTGACCACGAAAAGCTATAGTCATATTTTTTGTAGATCTGATTGGAAAACTTTACTCTTTTCCCATGTGGTGAGTTTGTCAGAGGCTCATGGTAAAATGATTGGCCCATTATGTTTCAGAGTGGAAGATAATGGGGACCAAAGGTAGGAGCCCTTGAGGTTCACAGAATTTTATGGCTATTTATTGAAGTAAAGGTTCCTAATGTATTCATTTAAGAAGATAAAGGATTTCTTCAAATCCAGCTGAAAGAAAAATTTTCCCCAAAGTGTGCATAAGTTCTGCACAGGTCAACTTAATAGCATCATTTTCAATCTCATCTAAATTCACCCTTTTTGCAGAAACCCAGAAATAATTTGGTATTACTATATTTTAGGCAATTAGCCCCAAAAAGGGAATTGTAGGAATTTGGATTATTTCTCTTCATAATATCATCTGAAATTTTTATTTTCTTCTTTTGAATTCTTAGAACTAAGTGATATATCAATTAAGCTATATAAATTACTGAGTTCCAAGCACTTGGATCTAGTTTACAATAAAACTCCACATTTGTTTTTCCAAGTGACAGCTTGACAATATGTGTACATGAAATAATTGTTTAAAAATAATAACTTAACATTTTATAGAATATGGTAAATACATATCAATCTATCTAATCAACGATACCAGAGCCAAAATAATAATAACAATAAAGCTCTCAACTTAAAACTAAGTTGTTATTCATCACAAAGTGTTTATTCTATGACCACTATGGGTAGCAAGGATTATGATAACATTTAGGGTGATTTTCTCATCTTACCTTGATTCCATTGACCTATGTCTCTGTTGTAAGTCAATCAAACCATGCATGTTATATGATTTACCCAATACACAATGTGTTTGCAGAAAATTTAGTATGAGTAATTTATATTTACATTTATGTCATTATATTAAACACTACACATTTTATATATAGATATATATAATACATATATACACACAGTACATATTTTTACAAGATATCATGATAATATACTAAATGTGTAGCTTTTCAATTGTGTGTCAACATATTCAGTAGGGAGCTTATAAAATGGTTTAAGGATGGCTTTTTAGAAAATTTTTTTTCTTCTTTCTGATCCATCTTCATTCAAATTGTGCTTTTGTTCCTTTATTGACTTCAGCCACTTTCTGTGAGCTTTGAAAGGGCTCTCTGCAATGCCTTCTTCTGAAATTCAATGTGTAAAAATGATTAATTCCATTAAACCTTTGTTGTAATGACTGAGAAAATTTATAAGCTCTCTATATCCTTTATACTCTTTTTTCACTTTTTAAAATTTTACTCTTTGAAGATTCTGTTTCTGCCATTTATCTCTCTCTTCTCATCTGCTTTTACTTTACTTCTTGTAATACAAACATCAATGCAAAACAGACACTACATTGTATAATGTGATCGCTTTGTAACTTCACTTTTAGGGCACCATTATTTTATCCCTTGTTGCACATTAAGAACATTATATATTTGTTCCAGGTATCTATATTTGAATTGAAAAAAATGGTCTTTGAAAAAATGCCAAAAGGATAATCACACCATCCGGAAACAAAATTGCTCCTCTATCTATGAAACTCTTGGTTATCTCACTCAATAGTCCAAATTATAGATACTGCCAGTATTAAAGAAGCCATCATAGTAGGAGTAAGTAGAACTGAAATAAGAGAACTTTTACTTTTAACTTTTTATGGCCCACCACATATAGATTTAAATAGTTGCTACAACATAATCTTAGATTTGCACTGGAAGATGGCTCTACCCATCAGCATTCAATAGCACTCTTTTCAGTTCTTAGGTAAATGTTGCAATAAGAATTAAACAAAAGGCTCCAGTGCTCGTGTATGGTAACATAAATAAAGATGAAGGTGTGTTCTGAGAAAAATATGGTTAAAGACTTCCGTGATTTGTACCACTTGAACAAGCAAAATAATAGAGGGAGTTTTAAAACGTCTTGGAGATCTTAGGAATCAAAGAATTTAATACATTTATTTTTTTAACTAATGTCCTTGACTTGCTGGAGCTTTATACAAGAGTTTAGTTTATCCAATGATTAAATCTGAAGAATATAGAATAAAGAGAATGTTGAATTCTTCTATTAACTCTATTTTAAAACTCTGCTCACCAATCATATCACTTATTTTTCTGTGCAGAAATTGCATGGTGATTGTTCTCCCTGGTCAATGATATTGCATCTTCTTTATTTTTTATAAAAATTACTTAATGTGATGCCAAGCACATGATAGATACCAAAAATTATTTATTTTTATTATAAAACACTGAATAAAATTGAACCATATGATTTAACAGAAGAACATAAAGAAATAATAATTGTTTACTGGAGGAAAAATGATAATTAGTCATGATTATTTTTTCTGAACACACTCAGGTGATATGATGTGACATGCTTTTAAAGAATCAAATTCAGTGTCATAGACATGAATGGCTGCAACAGAGGTGGTGAGAAATAGTCAGAAAAGGGAAAAAAAATTGTGGAACAACCAATAGTATTGTTGATATATTTGATATGAGATACGATGGAGAAAGTTTAAGGATGATTCCATAGATTTGATGTGAGCAAGTAAAAGAGTAGAAATGCTTTTTCACTGAGATTGGTGTACCGCAGAAAGTGTTTTTAGTGGAAGAATTACAAAGAGGTTCATTTTGTACTCATTAAGTTTGAAGTGTCTCCTAGACATCAAAGTGCAAGTTACTGAGAAAGTACTTTTCTGGATTTAGGAAGTGAAGAGACTGAATAAGATAATGATCATTTTTGTCAAATGCTGCCTATAGTTGAGAAAAATGAGGCCTTTGAACTGTCCATTAGGTTAGCCATCCAGGGTTTACTAATGATCCTGACAAGAGCTGTGTCAATGGAGTCATAGGAATAGAATCATTACTGAAGTGTGCTCAGAGGAGAAAGGGGCAAGGAAATCAGAAGTTTAAAAAATTAAAATGCAACTAATTTATTCTGTGTGAGGAGCCAATGAAGTTTATATCAATTGGTGTTCAGAGTCTAAAGAGAGTTTCTAAAGTTTGGAAATATTAAAGGCAGTGTATATATTGATGCAAATGATTTCATAGACAGTAAATATATAAATATATGGGTAGGGGTAGTGGGAAAAGGGGATAGTTTATGAGACGATGGTTGAAAAGGGAAAGGATAAAAAATAAAAATGGATATTTTGGCCTTAGAAAAGAAACAAAACAGTGTATTCATTGTGATAGAAAGGAAGACAAAGAACATAAATTCAGATAGATTTGCTGGTAAATGCCTGTAGAAACTTTATTCTCATTGCTTCCCTTTCTTAGTGAAAAAGAGCTATTTTGGAACAAGGGAGTGAAAGGAAGTTTTAAATGATTTAGGAGAGGGGAGAAGATGTGACATGGGTCTCTAAGAGAACGCGTCTCTGCCATCAACTGTACTTAAACTTAATTATATCTGATGAAAGAGCACTCTTCTTTTCACCCTTTTAAGACTAACTTTCAACTGCAAGTAGACTTGGTCATCCTTTTGTAGTGGGTTACTATTTGATCCTCAAACCTGTGCTCCTCCTATAATACTCTCTAACACTTTAAATTTATAGTGGTCTCACTCTGGTAAATTGTAAGTGCCTCAAAGAAAAGAAGTCTTGTTCATAGTATGCCCAGTGCTTATCATATAATATTCTCTTTCTATATTTTTCACTAAAGGAGGAAATGATTTTGTATGCAATGGTGAAGTCTAAGTTAAGAGACATCATTTGAAGCTCTTATAAGCTTCACATGCAAGATGATTCCCACAGCATGATAACTAAGAAACATTCCAAATTTCACCATTGCCACAGCCCCAGAAATCTAGGGTATAAGCAAAAATGTCTTTAACAATCCACTAGGAGTAATTAAAATGCCTTTTAGGACTTCTGAAGCCATAGTCTTCACTAATCAAGCAAATCAGTCAAACATCCTTGTCTTGGATGATAGACTTTATTTCGGTATATATTTGAATCCATAAGTACATGGAAATATTGTTTAGATACCACTATTTGTTTTGATTCAATTAAACTGTATTCCACATTTCAATATGTCTATAAATAGTAGATTGAAGATCAGCACTAATTTCAGAATAAAGGAGGTTTTACTTATTTGCATAAAAGTCATGATTGACAGTGGATTTTAAGATGTGATTGCATTAAATTGTCTTGAGATGAACACAAGTTTAAAAAGTTCTATTAATACATTGTCAGCCAAAGTTACCTTTTTAAAAAAAATTACTTCTAACCAGAACAGCTCTTACATATAACTCTTTACTTGAATAACTTGAACCACTGCCTGGCTCAAAGACAGATTAGGCTCAACAAGACCAAACCAAAAGTGGTTATCCTCTGGCATTCCCTATCTTAGTAAATGACAACTGATTTCACCCAGTTACACAAGCCAGAAACCATACTACCACACTCTCCTGCAGTCTTAATTATCCAACCATCATCACCTTCTGTCAATTATTTTTCTCCTGAATTTTATTTAAACTTGTCTGTTTCTTTCCACATGTGAGACGACCTTCTTACTCTAAGAGACAGCCACATCATTCCTAGAGTTCAGCAATATTCTTTTAATTTCCTCCAAATACTTTGGCCTCTTCCAAACCATTGTATTTATACTACATTCAGAAATATTTTTTACAAAGTTCAACTGTTATTTATGTTACTTCATATGCTTAAAAATAAAGTTAAAATCACAAATCAATGCTTTCCTATTGCTATTAAACTTTTTAACTGGACATAGATCTGGTCCCCATACCCCTGTCCAGCTTTGCCTCACAATACACTCTCCATTCTGTCCTTTTTCTGCAAATGAGACTTGCTTCTGTTCAAAATCACTGGGTTGTATCTGTTGCCTGGGATATTATTGTTCACTCTGCACTCTCACATATCTTTCTACTTTGCTAAATTGTACTTTTCCTTCCAATTTTAAGTTAAAAGTTATATTTTCAGGGAATATTTCCCTCTTGTACCCCTTCAAAGTGACATGTACTGCTTCATCAGAGCTATGGCATTTTTACACGTATTTGTAAATTTTGTGATGATATGATTGATTGATGTCTCTTTCATTAGACTGAAATTTCAGATCATTAAGAACCTTGTGTGATTTTGCTCACAATCATCCTAATAATGTACACTCAAAACTCGGCTCATAAAATGTCTTTATTAAATACTTTTTGAAACAATGACTGAACAGAAATCCACAAAAATACTGCTGCGGTAGCTGCAATAGTGCTCCATAGACTAAAAGACAGAGTCATTATAAATTTATGGAAGCATTCTGATATTAAACTAACTAAAACATGTTTTTAATTCTTTTTTTTCTTTTTTAGATGCAAGGTGCCAGAGGCAATTCTGTAACCAATTGTTCAAAATTACACAGTTAAAAGAGCATTCTGATTTTCTTTTTCTTTGAACAGATGGCAGCTGCTCATATAAGAAAATACATGCTATGTAAAAAAGATGAAATAAATTCAAATCAAATAAAATATATTTACATGGATGATATATCTACTTATAGAGGAAACATTTATACCTTCAGTGATTGTTTATAAATCATTATTTAAGGTTTTCATTTTCTTGGTATAATTTGAAGCAAGTTTTTTTTTTTTTCCGCAATTGACAGCCAGTTAAGGAGTTTCTTATATGTAGTTAGTTTCCACATTGTTTTATAAGAAAAAAATATGTATATTGTTACATTTAATGAACCCCTTTTGAAAGGTTATTTCCTAGAATGTTTAAATTATTTATACCTCTAATCAATATGAATTTTAAACATAATATTAATGGAAAGGATTTATAATGGAAGTATATTTTCTAGAGTCAAATTTGTCTTAAAAATAAATGAAGTCTTTGTAAAAGTATACTTCATTCTAATAATGTGGATAATTTCTTCAATTCATATGCTGTATTTGTTGCAGGCTAAGTAAGATAGCCCCTGACAAAGAATAGGGAGTATGCTATTTCCCTGGAGGCTCTGCCGGTCAGTAGCTATATGGCCCTGGGCAATGCACATCGGCAGCCTGGATCTTGCTTTCCTTCTATCTAAAATGAATGTGCTACCCTTGATTATTTCTAAGAGAACATTCAAAGCCATGATTCTCTGGTCTGATTTTTTAAATTAAATAGAATACAGTATTAATGCAGTCTATATTTTTATCCTTAGAGTTTTCTTAGTGGAGAAATTAAAATAGCTTAAAGAAAATCACAAAAACAAGTATAAAGGATTTAGACCTGGGTATTATGTCCCAATTTGGACAATTTTGTTGCTGAGAGATCGTTTCCATGGTACACATTCTGTCAAAATCTTTCAGAAAAGATGTCTATATTACCATTATTTGCTCTGATAATATGAACTGTTAACAGTCTTACACTTCCTTTTCAAAACCAAGATTGAAGCAAGGACAAAGCATGAAATGGTGTAAACTCATTATTGTGCCAAAATTTAATTCAAACTCATTATCATTTAAAAACTATAATCTTGTGCTCTCTCAAGACGAAATAGTCACTCAGGGATACTGCATCATTATCTTTCCTTAGAAACCATTTTAAAAAATTCTCTGCAGGGAAGTGAAGGCCAACAGGTATCAATGCCTCATCTATTTGAAACTAGATTATGTTCCATCTTTCTGTATATTTGATCAATTTAGAAATTAACTTATACATCTACAATTAAGATAAATAAAATCATGTGCTATATGCATGTATACATATGTGTGTGTACATTTACAAGCATGAACATATATCTCTCAGTACTTACCTGTTGCAAAGTCAGAGCTTGTATCATTGAATAAAATTATTCTCTGGCATACTTTTCCTGCTAATAGTAAATCACAGATACCCATTCAGAGAAATTAATCAAGATCTAACTTATCTTTTGAATAGTTAATGATTCTTTACATAAAAGTTTTGGAGGTTTCTTGTTTGTTTTTAAATTACATTTGTGGAGCAATTTCAATTAGGTATCATCCAACATTTATTTTTGTACTCTGGATCCAAAAGTTCAGCATGCTAGCTATTACACCATGAGACCACAACCTATTTCTGTATACTCCTCCTACAGTTGCCTCTTGAACAATTCCAAACTCCATACTCCATCTACAGTTTGAACTGTACAGGTCAACTTATAAACAAATTTTTCTTCTGCCTTTGCCACCCCTAAGACAGCAAAACCAACCCCTCCTCTCCCTTTTCCCCTCAGTCCACTCAAGGTAAAGATAATGAGGAGGAATACCTTTATGATAATCAACTTCCACTTAATGAACAGTAAGTATATTTTCTCTTCCTTATGATTTTCTTAATAGCATTTTCTTTTCTCTAGCTAGCTTTATTATAAGAATACAGTATATAATACATATGACATACAAAATATGTGTTAATCAACTATTTCTGTTAGCTGTAAGGGTTCCAGACAACTAATGGTAGGCTATTATATTAATTTGGGGGGAGTCAAAAGTTATACTCAGGTTTTTGACTGTGTTGGGGGAGTCAATAATCCTAATCCCCAAGTCGTTAAGGGTCAACTATAATAATATTGCTGAGTTTCTCTAATGCACCATTTTGATGTAATTAGTCATTTTAATAAAATTTGTCATCCCCTCACTGCTTATTACTTTTTCTTTCCTGAATTTGTATTTTTCACATATTTTGTATCATTTTATATCTTCGATATACGTTAGAACACAGAATCTGAAATGGAGCAAGCAGTTTGTTTTAATATAATATTTGCCTTTTATACAATAACATATTCCAATTGTACATTGCATTATGTTAATGTTACTAATTCTATTATTTATATGAGATATCTGAGAACTCATTGTTAATAAATTTAGATTCCAAAGTATTTTTCAATGATAAAATTGGTCTATAATTTTAATGCTTTTAATTTATTCTAAAATTAAATTTTTTATTCTAAAAAGATTTTATTCTAAAATAAGCTATTTTATTTTAATGTTCTACTCCAGATTTCAAATTTAGTAATCCATCCATATACAACATAGCAGCAGGAAAATATTGAGTTTTTTAAAATACAAATTAATAAATATACTTATTTATATTTATATATATACTACGAACATATACATTTCTTTCCATTTAAACTCTGACCAACATAACCTCTTTTAGGTATTATTTTTGGCTTGCTCTGGATCTGATAGCTTCTACTTTTATGCTCTTGGTTTTCACATCTTAATACTTGCATTTTGTGCTTGTAAATCTCTGTTTCTTCTAATTTATCAATTCTCTGACCCTTGCTCTGGCTAATGTTTACTTTGGTTTCCAACTGTAACCATAGTTTTACTTGATTTCTAATTTTGACATTTCCCTAATGTCTTCAGTGGGAATTTCCTTACTTTACGTCTGGCGCATCATAAAGGCACCTGATAGTTAAAGTCCCAGATTTCACAAATAGGGAATTATTGTGACAATTTGCTTCAAATAAATGTTTCTTGTTGATGTAATCCCACAATTGGCGTCAAGAAATGAAGACTTGGCTATTCTTCTTTCTTGTTTTCCACACTTAGTACAAAAACTCAGGTTTAGATACTCTATGGGTGATGACATGGCTAAAATTTAAATTGACAGAACTCTACGTCCACTTCATTATGATACTTTTTCAACCACCAGAGACTGGGATCCATAGCAAATTTCAATAAAGTTACCCTACAAATATATCTGTAGGCTTTACAAATATCCAAGACTCTTGGCATTTGGTTGTTAAAGGGTAGATATATTTTCTTTTATTTGTTTCATCAAACAGGGAGGGAATTTATAATCCCAATAAGTGAACTGTTTTTTCTTAGGGAATTACAAGCACACAAATCCCTAATAACTGGTTACTTGCCTTGGAGCAGAATAGCTTTCCTAAGCCTCTGTGGGGGGAGGGGGGGCAGATTGCTTTAAGACTCTTAATTTACATTTCACCATTTAAGTGTTTACTTGCTATGTTGAGGCCATCCACAGAAAGTATTACAAATCTTTCCAGGCATCAGGTGCAAATTCTAAATTTAAATCTCTTATTGAGCCACTTTTACTAGTTCATAAAATCACAATGAATTATAAATTCAAGAATTTCTCTCTTCATTCCTCCTTTCCTGCTGCAGGGATGTGAAAAGTGGTAACTTCTTTGTAAACAGCAATGTCACTGTTTCCTTCTGCTCACTGTTTATGTCCTCCTGTGCTACCTATGGCTGAAAGATGTAAGCTGAAGAAGGGCAGCATTTTCCTATTTGCTTGGAACTTCTATCAAGCTACCTGTGTCTGCTCTCTCTTTGGGGAATGCTAATTTCCTCAGTCTCTTATCCGTGCAGGTGGTACTATGATGTTGCCATGGGTTGAACTCTCCCTCTCCCCTTAAAAAAATTTATACTGAAGTCCTAACGTCCAGGATCTCAGAATGTGATCTGATTAGAGATGGATTTTTTTTTACACAGATAATCAAGTTAAAATGAGGTCATTAGGGTATGTTTTAATCCAGAATAGCTGGTGTCCTTATAAAAAGGGGGGAATTTGAACAAACATAGAGGGAAGACAATGTGAAGAGACTGTCAAAGATAAAGCGAGATATTAAAGTGATCAGGACAGATTTTAATCAGTAATAACTATCCCAACAGAGAAGAGTCCACCATGAACTGAAACTGACCTTAACTTCGATTTGTACAGAGGTTGAATGGGTGTTTTCAAGGAAGGGAGGTGAGCAGGAGCTTTGTAGAATCGGGGAAGTGAAAAAATATAAAGGTTTCATCAGTGTAAATACAAGCAGGCCAGAGAAGTCGACTAGTGGGCAATTATCAAAGATAGGATTCCATCCTCCCACAGATGGGGGAAATAGGGGCTCTATCTTCACCAGTCCTTCCGGAGAGAAAGGGTATATTTTCTTGTCAGCCTTGAGTTTTCGCAGGCAGGCACTTTAAGGGAAGCTAAGGTCATCTTAGGGCTTTGGCCTTGAGCTGTTAGAAGGTATGTTAGTGTTTGTTTAAGTCTTCTCACATATCAAGATTGAGGCCTAGATAAGAAGAGGGGACAGAGGAGTTTGGCTAGAGTTAGGTCACGGAGGAGAATCTTTGGCAGGACACAGGGAGAAGGCAAACATCTATAAACCACAGAGGGAGGACTGAAACAGATTTTTCCCTCTGTAAGGAAAAAGAAATATTTAAAACAAGAGGCTTAATTCTCCCTATTGAAAATAAAAATAGAGACCTATCTACCTCCCTCCCTTTTCTTACAGCGTTTACTTTACAAAATTTGCAAGCCTAAGTTGTTTCTTTGTCGTTTTGAAATCTATATAAATCTCTTAGAAACTAAATAAGCCTTTTGTCAGTTTTATGTTCCAGGAATGTTTCTCTTAAGAAACTGGGAGCCATCTTCTAGAAATGTAATCCTCAAGGACAGTGGTCCCCAATCTTTTTGACACCAGGGACTTGTTTCATGTTTCATGGAAGACAATTTTTCCATGGATAGGGCAGCAGAGGTGGGGGGATGGGGTGGGGTGGGGTGGAGGGAATCACCGCCTCAGCTCAGGCATTAGAGTCTTATAAGGAGCACACAACCTCCCATGCGCAGTTTATAGTACGGTTTCTGCTCCTATGAGGATCCAATGATGTTGCTGATCTGGCAGGAGGCAAAGCTCAGGTGATGGGGGAGCAGCTGTAAATACAGATGCTTTCTGGCTGCTCACCTTCTGCTGTGCAGCCTGGTTCCTAACAGGCCTCAGGCTGGTACTGGTCTGCCGGTGGTGGGTGGGGACCCCAGCTCAAGAAACATAGCACCCCTATTTCCCATTTTCTGTGGGAGGGTAGGTACCTAACTTCTGTGGGCACCTTGTTACAAGTTGCAAAACTATTTTCTGTCATAAGGATATGAGAAGTTTGTTTTTCTTCTGAATAAAGCCAATTAGCTAGCACAGGTGGTTACTCCAATTACCAGGTGAATCTAGAATAAATGATGTTGTCAATTGATGTTGTCAAGTCCTCTTACTTGAGGACTAATTATTGTTTATCTTGAGAATGTGTCTGTAATGGGTCCTTTCTACTTGGCTGTACGAAAGCATGGAGATTTCTTTCTGTCGTTGCAATCTCAGTAGATTGCTTGTAAGAGCCACACATTCTGGTTTAAGGCTTATCCAATAATAAAATTGTTTTCTTTCTCTATTACCTTTGTGGAGCAGTTCTCTGAAAAGGGAGATTTTTTTTTTTTTAATTATATTTCCTCAATACTTTACACCCTTCAGAAAAAAACCACATTGCTGACATCTTGTTCTTGGAATTTTAGCCTCTAGAACATTGAGACAATAAATTTCTACTGTGTAAGTCACTCAGTGTGTGGCAT
Organism: Lemur catta; assembly: GCF_020740605.2. NCBI lineage: Eukaryota > Metazoa > Chordata > Mammalia > Primates > Lemuridae > Lemur > Lemur catta. The sequence goes on along the minus strand of NC_059139.1, from coordinate 17,076,392 downwards.
TTTGTCATGGCGAATCATATCGTTGGCCTTTGTAAAGGAATTCTCAACTTAAATCTTCACACGTTCATATGCCTGTTTGAGCCTTAATCCATTCTAGAACTTGTTTTGAACTGAGCCCTAGTTAAATGCCTACCCAAATGTTATGATAAAATAATAATCAGCTAAAAGAGAGAGATTTCAATTTTTTTTCAGTAACCAATCAAAAATGTGTTGTAAGTCTATCATACATAAAAGTAACTGTTTTGTCTGTATATCTAGCACCTACGCTACACAGTCAGAGAGAATCTCTGAGCTCTCTCCAGGGTGATGTGAATCTCTCTTTTCTGGCAAATTAATAAATCAAGGCTATAAACTATTTTGTGTGGGTTTTGTTTTGTTACTCTCCACCACCTCTGTTTATGGAGCTCAATGGGTACATAAAGATGGCACATTTATCTTTCTATCCATTATGTGGGATGCCACAATAAAGGAACATAACAGTTTTGGCTAAGACTTTCCACAGATTTTCACTGTTAAATCAAATTTTACTCTGAGTGCTAATATGGAAAGGAACCCAGGCAATTCTCTACCTGCCCCAGCTCTCCAGACCCGATGAGAGTGTGTGGTGGGTAAGGGACTGATGAAACCAGCAGAGGGCACACCACTGGAAATGGGTTTGGATTCCTTGTTGAAACAAACAGGTGGCTCTATTCTGCCCCTCTCTTGGCATCCTAACTCAAGCTACAGGGTGATGTCAAATAAATATAAATTTGTACATGGACAGGAAGATTCAGATTCAGAAGAAAGACTACAACAATAGGGAGAACACTATCCAATCTCAAAAATCTCCAGGTGTATCAAAATCAAATGAAAAATAGCTTTTGTTTTATGTGATGAGAAGGGGTAACAAATATTAGAGAAGTTTTTAAGAGGAAGCTGAGTAACCTGAGGGAAATGATCAGTGGGTCTGACAAGAAAAGGGTCTTGCTTTATAGTCAGCCAATTCCCAGGATAAACTGATAAGAGGAGCATAGTTCACTTTTTTAGCTCATGCTCAGACTTTTGGGCAAGAAGACTTCAGGGATCTATGTATAGGTTGAAGAGAAACCTGACTAAAGGTTGAAAAGACAAAGTAGAGGGTAAGAAATGGCAATTGTGAACCTTTGATCATTGGGGATGGATGCATTCTGCATTTCAGGAAATGCAGTTCCTTTATTCAGAACTGAACCACAATGGGCAATGGCTACTTGGTAGTTTTATGGACCAAACCTAATTTTATTAACACTAACTGCTCCAACAATCCAAACTTTTTCCCATTAGGGAAGCACTTCTTTTAAAACATCACTAAAGAACTTCTTTGGGGAATGACCTACAAAATCCTCAAGACTTGGAAACCAGTTTTAAAGTTTCAAAACCAGTCTCCAGAAAAAAACATTTTACAAAATGTAGTTTATAAGTATACAGGTTCATTAAAAGGGGTATAATGGACATTGGAAACTAAGAAGTGGGGAGGATGAGAGGGTGGCGAGGAATGAAAAATTACCGATTGGGTGCAATATACACCATTTGGGTAATGAGTACACTCAAAGCTCTGACTTCACTACTATACAATCCATCCATGTAACAAAAAACATTGTGCCCCTAAATCTATCAAAATAATTTTTTTAAAAAGAGCTTTGAATCTAAGTGTGCAAAAACAAAGAAACAAAAAATTCACATGTTTAATATTGACAAATAGTTATTCAAGTACAATCATGTGCCACATAAGGATGTTTTGGTCAATGATGGAAGGCATATGTGACAATAATCCAATAAGATTATAATGAATCTGCCCTATAGAGCTGTACCATTTTTATCTTTTATGTCATGTTTTCACTGTACCTTTCTGTGTTTAGATACATTTAGACGTACAAATACTTATCATTATGTTACAATTGCCTGCAGTATTTAGTCTAGTAACATGTAGCTAAAGAGCAATAGGCCATAGCACGTAGCCTAGGTGTGTAGGAGGTTATACCATTTAGGTTTGTGGAAGTGTACTCTATGATGTTCCCACAATGATACAATGGCCCAAGGATATATTTTTCAGACTGTATCCCTATTAAGTAATGCATGACTATATATTATCCTTTGATGATGTTTTATTTTCCATGTATCCATTTATTTCAAAATTGAGTTCATTTAATAAATTGAAGCAACATAAGAAAACAAATTATAAAAACTTTTAAACAAATAATTTTTCCCTTGAGAATAAATGTCGGTTTGTAAACATGAAGTTTTAAATGATTTACCCTTTTGTGTATAATGATGGTTATAAACTGAATGTTTGTGTCTCTCCAAAATCCATATGTTGAAATCCTAATCCTCAAAGTGATGGTACTAAGAGGTGGACACTTTGGGGAGGTAATTAGGTCATGAGGGCAGAGTCCCTATGCAACGAATTAGTTCCCTTATAAAAGAGGCTCAAGGAAACTCTATGCCATTTCCACCTTGTGAGGATGCAATGAAAAGGTGCCATTCTAGGAAAAAGGAGATGGGCCTTCAGCAAACAGTGAGTCTACTGGTGCCTTGATTTGGACTTCTCAGCCTCCCAAACTGTAAGAAATAATTTCTATTGTTTATAAGCTACCTAGTTTATGGTATTTTGTTATAGCAGCCTGGATGGACTAAGACAAAGATGTAAAATTTATTTGTGGGTGGTTCTATAAATCCACTTTATTTAATATTACTATAATTAGTTATATTTGAAACATAAAATATAATATTATTTAGCTATATTTTTAATATAGGACAATGAAGTACACAATCTAACATTTATTAATGTGAAACACTACAATAAACCATATGATTAGAAACACCTATGTGAGCTATCTGCTGGTTAAAAAATTCCCACTTTTTATGGGATGTCAATATACATGATACATGAGTACTTGGCAGATTGCTTAAATGTGATATTTATATTTTTAACTCTTTTATTTAAAGGAAATATACTTGAAAAAATACAGGTGACACTGCAAGCAAAAAACAATACCTTTGATTCTTAAGCTGGGATGTTATAATCATCTTCCCCGTGATTGGTATTTACCGTAGATTTGAACTATTGTGACATTTCTTATTGCTTTTAACTTAACTTTTACTTCAACTTGTTGAAAACTCTTCTAACATAGATACAAAAATACAAGACTACTCAATACTAATCAATCAATTAATCCCGTAATTAATTTTCCCCCAGAAAGGGTAACATCCTGAAATCACTTTACATTGATTTTCACTAAACACAAGAATTCAATTTTGGTTTCTTGCCAGTCTTCTGTAAGTACCAACAATGGAATCACATTTTAAAATATATCTCTCTTCCTTGGGCCTTGCCATATTGCCATATTATAGACAATTGAAAGGTGCTGATAAAGTGTTGATGTTTTCTAAAGCCATTGTCACCTACTAATATCAGCTTGAATTCATTTCTGAGATTAAGAATTCTCTGTCAGAGAAGAATACTGCAGGGATTAGAGATGAGAGAGATAAAAGCAATAACATAATCACTGCACTGTGATTCAGTGATGACCTGCTGATATGACGTTAGGCAAGCTATTTCATCTTTCAGTTTCTCAGTCTCCATATTAGCAAAGAAGGGTTAACACCTGCATTCATAATACACTTGTAAAATGTAGATCATTTCTTCTCACAAAAGAGTATTATTAACCTAGCCCTCACTCTGACCTCCAAATATGAGCTAATTAACCAGGAGAAACTCCAAAGCCATAATTATACTTGCAAATAAAAGGAAAGGATCATTATGTAATATAACTTGTTCTGGTCCACGTATATAGTTAGAAATCTGTGGGGTCAAATGTGTTTCAAATTAAGAAACTTTTGGATATCAAAAAGCTAATTTGATGTATGTACTATATATTGATTACTGTACTATGTAAGCAAACATTCGATAAAACATAATATTCATCTTAGTGAGATAAATGAACACAGTAAATGCCTCATACCAATTCAGGTCAGTTTTTGTGTATTTAGATGAGAGAATAATCTTATATTCAGAAAATCTGTATTTCAAACTGTCAGTTAAGTAAGTCAGAATTTTGTTATGCAGGCAACATAACAGAGAGTGAAATATTAACTTTACCGTAAATTTAAAAAGTAAAAACAGGGAATTCAGATAATTCTGTACCTTTGATGAGAAGCTTTGAATTTACAGGGATTCCTGTTAGCTACCTGTCATTAAGATATTATTATAATCAACCAGTTTGAGAAAAAATGTCTCAGTGGTCAATGTAAAAGGTCAAATTATATAAAGGATAGGAACGAACACCAAGCACATACCTAAGTCAGTGTAAATAAATAAATACATCCGTGAATAACTGTGAGAGCGTAAGATATGGTTTGAAGGAGAAGGGAAGGGCAGGAAAGTCCAGAAGCAGAAATAAGGTGAGTGGTGCTGTGAGGGGTTGGGAGTATGGCATAAGGGAGGTCACTAAGGGAAGAAGAGATTGTCATACAGAGAGAGAAAAAGGAAAAGGAAATGGAGATGTCCTGGAAGCACTTTTTTTCCCCCAAGCTACAGTGGTGTTAAAGCTTGACTCATTTCTGGTGAAACTATACTGTAAATTCTTAAATTTGATTTAGAATTATAGTTAACGACAAATGCCATAATATGAAAATATGATAATGTGATAATGTGTTATATACTTATCTGAAAGAACTTTCAACTCATCCTGTAGAAAGAAAATAGCACCTTAAATCATTCATTAAACAAATTCAGATCATTTTAAATGTTTGATATTTTCACTGGTATGTATAGTAAACCATGTGTAATAATTTAGAAACCTAAAAGCAAGTATTCCAGGTATGTTGTGGAAGCGACTGTTTTACACTTTAGTTTTAATTTTGTTTTGGTGATTAAATATTATGAAGTAAAATCAAGATCTTTCTGACTGTGGAAATATCTATCTACATGTAAAAACGTCTTTATCATTCTATCTACGCATAAATATGCAACTACAAACTGAAACAAGAGATTTGAAGATTAATAACATATTATTTGTCATTAAAAATATGGAAATGGAGCAATATTTAGAGATATTTTCCAAAGTATACGGTTCTGACCTGATAGTCTAGATTAAGCACTTATTTAACCTTTAAACTTTGTTAGTGTCATTGAAAGGCACATTCTCTTGATTTCATGAAATAAAATTTAACCTTAGCCCATATATAACATACATCACATCCTGAGGGTTATGGGAAATTGACTGCAAAGATCCATCATTATTCAATATGAATAAAAAGTAATAATATTGACATTTGTAAAGTACACTGCAGGGATCATGTCTACCTTGTAGTACTGCCAAATTTTTTTGATCCCATATAAGAAAAATTAGCATCCCTTTGTTATCTCTCCTTTTGTATATCTCCATTTCTCCTGCTTTGTACTATGCTTGCATTGTTTTGTTTACCAAAAAAGTCATTTTGCTGATTAATAATTTCATGCTAATTAACCACTTGAAACTTTTAGTTGGTTTCCAATATTTAACTCAACAAACTTTCTAAGTATGAATGAATATATGAACCAAAGGCAACTCAAAATTGAGTTAAAAAATAGTAGACCAATAGCATTATGTTTACATTATTATAAAATTCCCAAGGAGTCCACTTCTAAGAAGATAACCTTCTAGTCAGTGGCATTCAGGACACACTGCCCCAAAATATGGTACCCTGGTATTTGAGAAAACAGCAGGAGCAGAGAGGCCACTCTCACTTTCTCCTCACCCTTCTCTCCTAACGTAGGTTACAAGACCTCACTATAGGCGTATTCTCCCTTTACCCTGAGGAAAGGAATATCCTTATCCTTGAAGAAACGAGAGATGCCAAGAAGAATGTGTTCAGATTCAGCAGGCCTGCTAAATCCCCTCAAATTATTACCATTTGGTCATATTCTCTTTGCCCAATCATATCTACCACAACTGTCCACTCTTCATCAAAACTAAACATAGAAAATACACAGGATTCCTTGTTTCTTTGATTTCTTTGGAAACATCTCTGAAGGCTTTTGTGTCACATAAAATTTATATTAAATAAATTTGTATGCTTTTCTCTTGTTAATCTGTCTTTCATTATAGGTGCCTTAGTCGTGAACTTTGTGATAGGTGAGGAAAATATATACTTTTCACCCTACACATTGATTATTTAAATGAAAAATGTAAGATCATCTGAATATTGCTTACCTATATGCTGATAATGTTCATTGATGAAAGAATGAACTAATCACTAAATTACTAATTCAATGATTTATATGAAAGAAAAATTTATATTTTAAATATACTACCTGAAAGTTTACAACTCTATTTGATTAAGCAAACACATTTTTTTCGTAAAAAACTAAACCACAAGCCATTTTCATGTTATTATGAATTGCAAATTATTGAATCCTTGCTAGTGAGGAATTTTTAAGAAGAAATAAAGTGGATGTTGGGGTGCATAATGAAGTAAAAAATATTCAGGAGAACTTCTAACGGTCAGTAATTGTTTTATATATGTCCTTTTATGTTATCTCATTTTAATTCTCATATATTAATATCATTTTCATAAATGAGATTAAAATCAAAACTCACATAATTTATTCAATATCAAAGAACCAATAAATGACATAGTTAAAACTGAGTAGATTCACACATGCCTACACATTAGTTATATTTTTCTAACATGTTACTAATTTTCCATTTTGAAAGTAATTGATATATTCTATCAAAAAATGACATACTATTATTATATTTCTATTACTTTTTTCAGAAATATTTCCCTTTTCTACCCTTTATAATTCTTACAACTGATCTTCAGTTACATATTCTGTCTAGAAAATCTACTCTCAATTCCAAGTACCAGCCAAATGCAGCAATGAGCCCAGGTGAGTGAGCATCTGGAACTTCAAACAGACTTGTCTTTTCCTTGGGGCCTCAGTTGTCAAGCACGTGCTAGATTTCTTTGGTTACCTAAACATCAACAATTGTCAACTGAGTTTTCCTTGCAGTAGTGCCTAATCCATCCTTCTGTAGATTGGAAAGGACAGTTATGAAATTCCTCAACTCTCTTGTAGAACATCAGACTGGACATCAGGCCTGATCCAGGCTGATTGAATCCAAAGTGAAACATGCTAGAAGTTCATGAAAACTGATCAGTGAAAAGATGGAAACAACAAAGAGACTAGACCTGCCTTTGCTACTATGTGGTATTATTTTGGGAGTACTGGCAGCTAAAAGCTGTCCTAGACACCAAGAGGAAGCGTCATAAAGTAACAGAGAAGCTGACTCTGAAAAACACCAACACTATAATTATTAAGTGATTGTAATAACCCTGAAATCCACTACCCTTACATTTTCTTGGATGTAATACAAATAAGTAAAAATATATTTTTCAAAAACTTTTAGTGACATATACTATCATTTCAGCCAAAACTACCCAAACTGATAAGAGACCTTGACAAAGTTACCAAGAACATACAGTGGGGTAAGGAGAATCTCTTTGATAAATTGTGCTGGGAAACTGGATATCCATATACTAAGGTAGATTCTTATTTCTCACCATATGCAGAAATCAAATCAAAATGGATAAATACTTAAATACAATATCTGAAACTACTAAAAGAAAACACTGGGGAAATGATTCATGACATTGGTCTGGGCAAGGACTTACTGAGTAATATCCCCAAAGCACAAGCAACCATAGCATAATTGGACAAATGGGATCCATCAAGCTAAAAGCTTCTATGCAACAAAGGAAACAATCAACAAAGTGAAGAAACAACCCACAGAATGGAAGAAAATATTTGCATACTATCCATCTGACAAAACATCAATACCTGGAATATATAAGTAGCTCCAACAATTTAATAGGAAAAATTAAATAATCCAATTAAAAGTAGGCAAAGTACCTGAATAGACATTTCTCAAAAGAAGGCATATAAATGGCCAACAGTTGTATGAGAAATTGCTCAACATCATTAGTCACCAGAGAAATGCAAACCAAAACAACGAGATGTCATCTTATCCCAGTTAAAATGACTTTGATCAAAATGACAAGCAATAGCAAGTGCTGCCAAGGATATGGAGAAAGGGAAATCCTTTTAATTCTTGGTAGGAATGTAAATTAGTGCAACCACTATGGAAAACAGTATGGAGGTTGCTCAAAAATCTAAAAATAAAACTACTATATGACCCAGAAATCCCACTACTGAGTATAGATTCTAAGGAGGGGAATTCAGTACATCAAAAATATATTTGCACTCTAATTTTCATTGTAGCACTATTCACAATAGACAAGATTTGGAATCCACCTATAAGTGTCCATCAACAGAAAAATGCATAAAGAAATTGTGATACATATACACAATGGAATATTATATAACCACATAAAAATCAAATTTTGCAACAGCATGGATAGAACTAGAGAATATTATTTTAAGGGAAATAAGCCCAGCACAGAATGACAAATCTTGCATGTTCTCACTCATATAAAAGAGCTGAATATTAAAAGCAATTGATCTCATGGAGAGAGAGAATAGAATGATGGTTACCAGAGGCCGGGAAGGGTGGTGGGGAGTAGGGAATAAAGTGAGGATGATTAATGGGTGCAAAAATATATTTAGATAGTTAGATAGAATTAACAATATTTGGTAGCACAATAAAATGATTATAATCAAAAATGAGAGTATATTTTAAAATAACTAAAGGATTGGAATTGGAATGTTCCGAACACAAGAAATGATAAATGCCTGTAGTGATGGATATCCCAGTTACCCTGATTTGATTTATTCACATATGCCTGTATCAAAACATCACATCCACCCTACAAAGATATACAACTATTATGTACCTGTAATAATTGAAAATAAATTAAAAAATCCAAATAATAAAAAAATAGTAAAATAAATTAGGAAACAAAAGGGAAAATGTTCTTATGTGTTAATTATAATATTTATTATATACTAAAAAGTTTTTCTTATATAGTAACTTGTTAATTTTCTATTCTATTATGAAAAAAGGAATGGAAATATAATCAAATGTAGAGATAATTATTTATTTATAACATAAGCAAAAAAGAACATGTACTATAATTAATAGTAGCAATAATTGTAATGAAACAGTAGCAAATCATACATGGAAATTTTACAGAAAACATCTATAAAGTGAAACTAAAGTTATAAAACATTTATTAAGCAAATTAATATTGTGACATTAATCTGGAAACTAGCCCAGGATTTCAGAGATAAACAAGAAACAGACTACAGGTTAAAGATATATGAGCTTTAGAGTTTGAATAAGGAGCATGCATTCATTTTTTAAAATAATCTCTACAATTCACATCAACTTGTCAATGGCATTTAATATACTATACTATGTGTTATATACAAGTTTATATTGCATCACATTACATTTTCCATTTGTTATTTTTGGTGATATTTTCCCATTCATTTTATCTTAATAGGAAACTTACTCACCCTAATTATGTTGTAAATAAACTGTCAAATTTGAAATGTCAGTGCTTAATGTAAAAGTCAAAGAAAAAAGTCAGTAGCTATTTGTAAAATTATATATTGGATACTGTTATTGCTGCTAATTTAAGATAAACATTTTTGAGCCTATAAAACACAATAACAAATCATCAAGTCATGGCTTAAAACAAGAAAAAAAAACGAATAGCAGTTAATGGAACCAAAAGATCACTTGTTCAGCTGAGTTCTCCTTTTCTCAGTTTCTGATTTTCATTATATATGTACATATATGTCTTATCTAGCTAGCTAGCTTTTAACAATTGAAACCCAAGTATGATTTGCAAAAGAAGACTTGTCATATGGCAACTTTGAAATATGAGTGTTCTAGTAAGCTCATCATATTTAAATGTGGGGACTAAGTGATATGGGTGTGTATAATAAAGGTCACTGGTGGCAAGATAATATAGTATTCTGGATTATTAAGATTAAGAGAAAGAAGCACAGAGAGAAAAAAGAAGAAATATAAGGAAAAGGGGTTATTAGTTACCTATTGCTACATAATAAATTACCTCACAATTTAGTGGCTTAAAATAATAAATGCATTATTCTTACACCATTTCTCTAGGTCAGAAAATCAGGTGCATCAGAGTGGGTTTGTCCCGGTTCAGAGACTCGTGAAGTTGCAGTTAAGATGTTAGCCTATGGCACAGTCATCTGAAGGCTCAGCTATGGCTGGGGGATCTATTTCCAGGATGGCTCACTCACATGGCTGGCATATTGGTCCTGGCTATCAACAGGAAACCAGGGTTTCCGACCATGTGGACCTCTCCCTCTCCATGGGGCTATTTGAATATCCTCTCAACATAATAGTTAAGAACAAGATATTAAAGAAAAAAAATGGAGCCACATTTCTTTTAAAACCTAACCTTTAAAGCCTTATGCAGATATTCCACAATATGATGTTAATTATACAAATCAGTCCTATTTACTGCCAGACAGGATAAGAGCGTGAATACCTAGATATGAAGATCTGAGAACCTAGGAAGAAAAAAACATATAAGTTGAAAAACAATCATGTGTCTTCTATAAAATCCAGTTTTAGTGTTAATACTCTAATAGAATTGAGATTGAAGGATCAAAGGGATCCCCTAATATTTGGGCCATTAAATGTGTCTCATTTCTTAATCCCATCCAAAATAAATGTGTGTACTGGGGCCTTGGGGCCTGTTATTAACACACTGTTACATATAGGATTCCCCAAATTCTTATTCTGACTTTGCTGGTAGGAAAGATCAGTCAGGTTTTTGGAAGAAGCTTGAGGATCAGAATATAAAATATTCTATTTGCAATGATATTAGATCGTACAAGGTCTGGAATGAGGTTTTTTACCATGCATGAAGAAACTCTTGATTCCATGCCTGAAGAAACTCTGATAAATATCATTATATCTAGAACCTGTGTGATCCAGAGAACATAAACTTACTTGTGGTGGGAACAGTAAACTGAGGTTAGCACCACTGGAGGAGTGGGTCATCACATTCAGTTATTTTGCACCAGTTATAGAAGCCCCCCAAATTTCAGAATGAGGAAGTAAATGATATAACATTCTTAGTAGGAAAACTTTAAGGGTGAATCCTTAAAGGTGAATCCCCAGTGTGTTCAGGGGATGGGGCAGGATAAAGATTAGATCCACCATAAATCAATGTTTATATAATTACTAGTTTAAAGAAATCTCCATAAATAATTTTGAGTCCTAAGAGAGAGATTATTTAAAGGTAAGCAAAATAATGTAAAATATTCCATAGGTAAAATTTCATTAAATACGTCTCATATTCTTCTCTTCCTAGTTGAATCTCTAGATAGCAGTTGTCCTTTTTCACATTTCTACCGTTCAATGTTCCCCTTTCTTTATCCAACTAAATATATTATTCCAAGGAGAGAGGCTTTTGTTTTTGTTGTTGCTTCCCATTTAACAGATTCCATACTACCGATTCCCATTAGAAAGCACTGAGCATTAATGCATTTTTTCAAGAGAAATATTTCTTCAAAAAATAGGGTGGCATATTTGTTTCCATTATGGGAGAAATGAGTGAGAGAAAGAAAGTTTATATGAAGCACCTGACCACCACGATTCTCATAAACAAATGTTCTCTTCCTCCTTTTCTCTTAAGAAGTTAAAATAAAAGCCTCTTGGGAATATTTCAGCAGTAGAGATAATTCACGAGGGCCATTTCACAAATTGGGAAGGATTACTTTACATTGTGATCCTCTCTCCAACTCAAGTTTAGCGATGAATGACCCATTCTGTCTCTTTCTGTTTGAGGAAAGTTGTGTGTAAGTAAGTGTTATTAGAACAAACAAAAACACTAGAATTCAAATGTACACGGAAGAATAGGGAAAACTCTATACTCAGGTTCCTGGCAATTTGCATGCTACCCTCTTTGAATCACTCACTGGAAAGGGACATCACTTGAAATTGTCTTTCACACTAAACTTTCTGGAATCTAGATTAATTTTGGTATGATCATGGGAGAGTTCTTTTCTCAGACAGTCTTGCACAAGATGCTTATTCAAATAGCAGCATAAAGAATGTATCTGAAAAAAACTCACAGAACCTAGGGAAATCTTTTTGCTTTGCTTTATTTCTATCTCACATAATTTGAAATCATGTAGGTGTCATGTAATGAATGATCACACTTATTTATTTATACTAAGTTATTTAGACATTCCCTAGTTTCTAGCTTCAAGCTTGAGAGCCCTGACACTTACTTGCTAATATCTTCAAGTATGCCAAACTCATTGTGCTAAAAATGATGACTTTATTTGAACTTTAAATGAATAAAATATCATTCAACTATTTTAGAAGGAAGTAGGACATTCTCATACTTTCATTATTTTTTCATTCATATATGAAATTAGTTTTTTTTCTTTTCTTACTTTCTTTTTGTTTGTAAGCCACTAGCTTAGAATACAATTAATTAGAAAACCTACAACCCTCAAACTAACCTCACTTTCATTATAACCCAAGATTTTTTTTTTCAGGGTTTTCTTAACCCTCATGCACCAAAATGGATCACATTGAGAATGGTGTGAGGAAAATCTAAGAAGGTAGCAGACTAGAAAAGTCAATAACATCATCATCGAATAGCTGTCACTCTGGATACAACGATCATAATAAATATTAATGCCTTATTACATATGCTTAAGCACCCATCAGTTCAAGAGCCTTATCTAATCATAAACCTCACCCATCTATCCAAATATCAATTGAAATTTCTAAGAAATAAACTGCTATGGTATTGTTTCCCCTCACAGATTAGTTTGATAATAATAATCACCATCAACTGTCTACCATGCTGTTGTTTTAGCTATAGCCCTTCCTTGCCTAAATTCCCTGTCTCAAACTTATCTTTAGGGCCCCATCACTTTTCAATGATTTAATTCCTTGTGTGGATACTAATACTGATGCTATTAAACTTTCCCCAGTTCTCTGAAATCACATAGTTAGTGATGGAACAGGTGGAAATATTATTTTAAATATATTTTAAAAACATACAGCAGATGTAAAAAAATATTTTTCAAACAAAACAAACAAAAATTAACAGAGCACAATCTTATCTAAATTCCTGTAAAGCCTAGAAATATCTTACACTCTTATTCATACAACACTGCCCTTCATCAAAACACAATCTCATCTGTCTTTACATAAACACACACCATACATACACCCCCCCCCACACACACAATGTAAACAACAGAAATGAATACCTGCAACATAATGCTGACTCATGCAGATATGTTAATGCATATGGCTAGCGGATAGCACTTAGCACATCTAACCAAATGTTAGTCTAACCAAACTGTAAATGGGGATAGTGGACCCTAGAGACCCTTCAATTCATTTTAGATTTCTGATCTGCAAAACTGTTGATAATAAATATATGTTGTTTTAAGCCACTAAATTTATAGTGATTTTTAAAGCAGTGATAGGAAATTAATACAAGTTGATAAAGGGCTTCATTCGGTTAGTTGCTATCTCTGAGAGATGGATAAAAAGGGAGCTCTAAGACTACATTAATGAGTCCAGTTCACCACTAAAGAAAGCAGAGAGCTGTAGCTTTCCTAGATATAGAATTTAACATGCATGAGGACTCTTGGAGTAGGTGACACCTAAGTTGAGACATAAAAATAAAAGGAGTCAGATATTTAAAGACAGAATGGGGAGTTGGTCTAAGAGAATTCAGTTGGTTGTAGATGTATGGCCACGAGGAGGGAAATAGCTTGTCATGCTTAGAAACAAAGAGAGCCCCAGTGCAGCAGAACATTGGAAACCAGGTGGAGGACTATAATTTTATGAAGGAGAGATGAGAATAGGTTTCTTTAAAGTTATAATTGATCTGTTACTTAAGAATAGTTTGCTACACTGCATGAGAAGTGATACAGGAAAGACAGAATCCTTGTGGGGCCCAAGAATCTGTCTCTGAAGTTCTTGCTGCTGAAAGTGGGGTCCTTGGACCAGCCACGGCAGCGGCATCTGGAAGATTGTTAGAAATATACAACCTTAGCCCCATCCCCGATCTACTGAATCACAATCTGCATTTTGACAAGATTCCTAGAAACTAATATTAACATAAATGTTTGAGAAACACTGAAAATTCTGATTTAATTCATTCAAAGTGGTTGGACTGGGGAAATTTTGTCCTTAAATAGCACTTTACATAGCAAGCGACAAGGATCTGGTCTTTAATAGGAAAAGGTGTGGTCTTCCTTTGTAAGAGGAGGAAAAGTGGAGAATAGGTGCAAAAGCAATTCAGATATGTATATTTATTATTTTTAATCTTGAAAAATAAAAAGCATTTCATATTCTTTCTTTGTTATTCTCAAAATATGAGTGGGAAAGGTATCAGCTGAGAACAAAGAAAAGGAAGATGGAGTTTTCAGGAGAGAGGAAACAGGTTGAAATTTCATTTATTTGTCATTACCATCATCGACGTCGTCGTCATCACAGCATTAATAAGCAAAAATATGTACTGTACTTAAAATATATCACACAGAGATCAAAATATTTTATAGGAATTGTGTCATTTTTAAAGTTTTATTTTGTTTTTTGTTGACACATAATAGTTATGCATGCTTAGAAGTAGAGTGTGTTGTTTCAATACATGCATACATTGTATGATGATCAAATCAGAGTAATTAGCATATCCATCACCTCAAACACTTGCTATTTTTTTGTGACGAGAAAATTCCAAATAATCTCTACTAGATATTTTGAAATATACAATATATTATTGTTAACTACAGTCACCCTAACGTACAATGAAAAACCAAAACTTATTTTCCCTAATTATATCCTTCCTACTAGATGAGTGTTATTAGGACTCCAGTTTTACAGATATTCAAACTGTAGCATAAAGATGTCAAGAAAATGTCTCAATATCACACAGTGAGTAGTGGAACAATATTTAAAAAAAACAACTTTTGATTTCAGAGTCTTCTAATAGCACATTTATCATTTGTACGATGCTTAGTTATGTATGTATCTGTTCTCTCAAAGTTTGTGAGTTCACTGCAGACTCCACTTAACTTTATATTCCCAATTTCTTAGTAGATTGCTTCTTGGAGCAGATTTTCTGTAGACATGTGCTGAAACTTCACTATTTTTTATTTTAAGGTAGGTAGGAAATATATACATACATGCATATGGTTAGATACATAAACATTTTACCTTTTTATTTTTGTGTGTTTGACAGTTATCAATTTATCAGACAAGTGAAAATACATTTGAGGAGAGAAAGAGTGAGGCTTATAAAAAACGTAATTGATATCCTATGATTTCAGAGAGATAATTAGTAAGAAATTATCCTATAAACCTGCTTTCCTTTTTAAGGTATTTTATTTTGAAACACAGAATACATAAAAAGAGTTTTCTTTTGGAATTAAAGAGGTAGACCAAGTGAAGTTTAAACATCGTTGTAATTATATTCTTAAAATGATCTATCCTTTGTGCAGGAAGAAGAGGGTGTTGGGGGGAAGCGGAGAGAGAGAGATTGAGCTCCAAGTGCAGAAGAAAATATGCACCAAATACATGGAAAGACTTTTTGTTGTGAAAAAATCTTTGGATACTGAAATATTCATTTGTGGAGGTATCAGGAAAACAGCCTACATTTTTCTACTTAACCAAAGAGAAATTCAATAGAACTGAAGGAACCAGGTAGGATTTCCCTTGAAGAAAGAAACAAAAGCAAGAGAGCTAGGTATTATTTGGGGAAGATCAGCCAGAAAAAAAAAAAAAAAAACAATAACAACAGCAACAACTTGGAGATGAAATAAGTACAATGGAATTTTTCAAGTGAAATGCTGTATTCAGTATACAGTGCAATGTGACCCTTCTTGTAACCCCACATATCTTGAATAAAATTACAGAAAACAAATTATATTGGTATGATTAGATGCTTTTTGGAAGCCAGTAAAGGGGATGAGTTTTATGTCAGTGTCATCTTGGGCTAAAAGGACAGTCATCTATCTGGATTACCTTCTTTAATACAGTTGGATTTTTTTCTGCTAGATATCAAAAATAGAGAGAAAAATAAATTACATGCTTCATTTTAGTGTTTGGTAGTCTGCATAATTTCAGAAGTTTTTATTTGCTTTAAAATTTTTTCCTTCCAAAAATGTTTCTCATGCTAATAATATTAGCCTCAGAAGAATATCAACTTAAAGAGAAATGATCTGTGCATGAGCAGTGGTACCAGTGATATCAATGAGAAATATCAGGAAATATTTATTAGGGGAATCATGCACAAAACAGTACACCAAGCATTATAGAATACTGATTAAATTACAGAATGTTTTGCCTATATCTAATTGCATACCTTTATTGTACATGGATATATGTTATAAGACCTGCTTCTCAAAAACATTTTTCACAAAATATACAGTTATAAAGATATTTTCATAATAACATTTGTCAGGGACAAGTGGAAGGATGTTTTTGATAATGTATTTTAAAATATATATGTGTGCCTTTAAAAAAATTTTGATGTTAACATAGAAAGCTGGGTGCTTTAATATTCTATCTTTTGTTCCTGAGGAAATGATGCCATGGAGTGATAATATTTTAAAAAGAGATAATATTTATTGAACATTAACTATGCTGTATTAATTTCCTAGAGCTACCATACAAATTACAAACCGGGTAGCTTAAAACAATAGAAATGTATTCTCTCCACGTTCTGGAGGACAGAATTTTGAAGCCAAGATGTCAGCAGGGCCATGCCACCACTGAAGACTCCAAGAAAGAATCCTTCCTTGTCTTATTCTAGCTTCTGGTGGCTTGTGGCATAACTGGGTTTGTAGCTGCATCACTCCAATTTCTACCTCCACCTTCACATAGCCTCCTTTCTTGTGTCTCTTTGTATCCTCTCCTCTTCTTTAAGGATACCAGTTATTGGATTTAGGGCCCACCCTAATCCTACATGATCTCATCTTAATTTGGCTATATCTGCAAACACTCTATCTCAGATATGCTCAGAATTTGAGCATATCTTTTTGGGAGAAAATTCAATCCACTGCAGATGATAATAAATACTTTCACTCTATCACCTCATGTAATCCTCAGGTTAACCCAAGGAGGTATTTATATTGCCTCCTCTATTTTTTATTGAAAAATCCTATAGACTAGAAATGAAATCTTTTATACATGACCATTCAGCAATTAAGAGGTAGAATTGCTATTCTGGCCCAAATTGCTTCAATTCAGAGTGCAAAATCTTAACTATGCAGAAATACTTACATAATATTCTAGTTAGATGTCACAAACAAACACATGAAATTATCTCTTTGGATTCCAGAGTCTGTGTTTTTTTCATTACTTATGAGCCACCTTATAAATATCAATGCATACATTGTTTCTATGTTTATTCTGTTTATTCAATAACTAGATTATTGAAAAGAGCCAATAGCATTTTTCTCTCTTTGATTTTAATTATTTATTTCAGTTGATATTTATTGAGTACTTACTCAAAGCCAGACACTAATCTAGGCACAGGGTATACAGTACTGAACAAAATAGACAAAACATTATTTTCTCATATAACTTATAGTTTAGTGATGCACTTATGGTCTGGTGTAGGTCCCACCATTGTACAAGGGATATTATGCGTGTACGTATGCATGTATTTAAGGATAGAGTCTATTTTTCTAATACTATTATCATATGATTCATTCATTTTTAAAGAGATTTTCTTAAAATAACATTGTAAAAAAGCATTAGAAGAAGAATTTCAAATCAGGTTCTTAAAACAGAAATAACGGTTAAAACTTTGACCATTTTCTGCAACCCATAATTTGGGAATTTCTTAAGAGACAGAAATGGAATGGTTTATGCACAGGTAAGAATGAGCTGATTTGAAAGTATTAAGGAAATTGTCTGAACTGCACGCAGAATGTTTCTGTCAGAAGTGCTTGGTGTCTCTGCAGTGCCTTCGCTAATTCTGCAGCAGTGTTTAACTGTCAGTGGTACCCCTTGTTCAGTAATTGACTAGTACTGAGGAGCCAGATGACCTTTGAAAATGCCAACTTCTGATCAAGACCTGATGTAAAAGTCTTTAGGAGACTACAGATCCCCGTATAGGATGTAGCTGCTCCTGTTGCTATCATTCTTTTTCTCTTAATGCCAAATTAGTATTAATTTTCAGTTGATACATAAGGGTGATGACTATTATTTTTCATTATAATGATATTCTGAGTTAAAAAAAAACTATAAGGTCAAGACAAAATAAAAAAAAATAAAATAAAACAAAATATTTGGAAGGCATTTTCCAGCAATTATTTTTGCATATGGCTTTTTTATACAGCTGAATGATGAAAATAAAAATCGAAATTATATGTGGGAAATATGTCATAAGGCTTTGTTATGATTTCCATTTTATAAATCAGAATAAAAAGCAGTTCAGAGATATTGTTGCCCATAGAAAGAATAGATTAGTATATGACAGCAGCATTATGTGAATAAATATTTGAATTATTTAATGATGGTCCACAAAGTCACATTACTGAAACATAACTGACCAGCCCATATTGTATTAAATACAATCGCAGCTTCACCTGTCCCACCAGTGTGCAACTTGTTTTATGCCCCTCCCCCTTCATTTCATCACATAATCAACCTGTATCAATCAGTATTACCTTTTCACTATCTCATGGAATCTGCACTTTTCAAGATCAGCAACTGTTCCATCACTTCCATTTTCCATTCTCTTTTTATTTTATTTAACCTCATTCTTGCAACACAGTTATTCCTCTGTTTCTATAACATCTCCTGTGCTGCTTGCTGCTTCTTCACAAGCTGATATGTTCCATTATTCCCAGTTTTCTCCTACTTCTTTCAAAAGTCAGCTCCTAGAATAGCTCAAGGCTTAGTCCTAGGATTTTTTTTTTTTTCTGTATTATTTCCTTGGGGATCTCAAGTCTACCTGACAGCTACCTTGAATCTCCTTTTTGTATCCTACAATTTTTGAGTTCCAGATTATTCAAAACTCCAAATGACTTTCACATTTTAGTTGAATGTTTCGTAAATATCTCAACTAAATATACGTAAGACAAAAGTCTCATTATTTCATCCCAAAACTTAGTCACACTTCTTTTGTTTTCAATTTCATGATACGGCAACATCTAGCGACTAAAACTACAACAACAAAGGGAGATATTTTTCAAATTCTTTCTTCTCCTTTTCAATACTACAATATTCAATCTCAGTGCAGATCTACTTTTTGTTTACACTGCCCCATTTTCAACCCAAGCTTTGTCTTTAATTTTTAGAGGGCACTTATAACTTTTAGTATAATATCATAATTTTAAAATCTCTCTTTAAAATACTCTTTTCTTGTGGCTGAGTAGTACACCATGGTATACATATACCTTATTTTATTAATCCACTCATGTAATGATGGGCAGTTAGGTTGTTTCTACATCTTTGCAATTTCACTGGGTGTTGGGTAGGTTGGGGAGTGGACAGGTTGGGTATATTCACACCTAATGGGTATGGGGCACACTGTTTCTAGGGAACTTCCTTTACCATTTGGAGAATATTAAAATAGGTATACTAATAAAAAATAAAATAAAATGAGTGCATTAAAAGTGCTTTTTTCTTCATCATTTTGTTCTTTAAATTTGCAAAATTGAACATTTATGTATATATACATAAGTGTACATAAATATATGTATGTAAATATATACATACATATGTATGTCTGATTCATTAATGCAGCAGTTATTTTTCAAAATAAAAAACTATGAATGCAAAAGGTACTTAAAGTTTTATTATACATCATCTTAACCACATATGTCATATTTACAAAAAATTGAATTTTCCATTCTTCAGGAAAATAATCTAATCTTGTCACCTCTACTCTGTATAATATATGTAAAAACCATTTACTACCCTGGATTATCATGAAAATTCAGTGAGATGATGTATGTAAAAGGTTTAGTAATATGTTTACCCATTAAAATTCATCTGTAGGTCTTTATTTTAATCACTTTCTTCACTTGAGTTTTGAAGGATTTAATGTGATAATATTTTATATAAAATGTCCTTATTCTTCATGTTATGGTGGTGGTTTAAAACATTTTTATAGAAAATTGTAAAAACTTATTACATTTTACATTAGTCTGTAAAATTATTTAGTATCCTCAATAGTCGTATTTAATTATAACTGTAGCTTAGAAATAATCATTAGTAAATGAACAATTGCAATAAATGACCTATAGACTATTTAACTTACTGATTTTATATTACTTAGCTTTATTTTTTCCCTTGCCTTTGGTGGCTTATTGTCAAAAAATGACAAATATCAACCAGAGAAGGACAATATAGAAACCCATCTCTGTGAACTGAGGACCAATTAAGCAGAATCTTTGAAGTCATGCTTTGAAGTTCCTTGGAAAAAAAAAAAAAACAGCATGAAAAATGAGTTAATCAGAAGGATCTCCGAAGGAACTCTAGAAACATTATAGTATTGTGATTAGTTCTAAGAGATAAAATGATATTGTCATGTGGTGACTATCCCTCAGATATAGTCATCTAATAAGCCTTATGTTTTTGCAAGCTGTTGAGCTGTAATCATTCTATGTAATACTTTGATGTATATGTACACTACATCAAATTGAAAATTCTGAGTAATATATTGAATTTTCTTTCTCACAACACACTGGGAAACTTCTTCATTCTGCAGTTAATTTTTTCCTTTGGAAAAATTATGCATAAAATATATACCTAATGAATTTTTTGTATGGAAATATTTGTTGTAATATATGCCAAATTCATTCCAAAGAATAATAATTATATCTGATTCTTATTAAGTATCCATTTAAATACAAAGAGAATCAAACTATCAATATTTTTGTTTACTTATGTAAACTACTTATGTACTTTAGGGAATGAAATAAACTATTTAAAATACCATAGATTATCAATTATTGTATTTTTATTATCAAGGAGGTTTATTTTATGAAAATAAGACCTGTAGGTAGTAGAATATTTATAATATTTAAATATAAAAACCAATGTTTATCTAGCAAAAACATTTTAAAGAGTTAAAGATGAGCTATGTTGTATCCTTTCAAAACCAGACAATGGTTCCAAATTTTCTGACCATCCTTGTGTTGAACATCATTGTAAATATACGGACTTGTAGATATTTTCTGACCATTCATTGATGGAAAAATAACTGCTTTATTTTTATAAACTTTCTTTTGAAATAATTATAGATTGATAGAAAAATTATATGATCCAGAAAAAAACCATTCATCCTTCACTCAGCATCCCTTAAGGACAGAATTATTTATCCACAGACTATTTGCCAGAAGTAAAAACATTAAAATTAGTCCAATATCATTATCGTAATAATAAACATTATTTTGAAGTCCAACAGTTTTTCCAATAATATCTTTTTTCTTTTCTGGAATTCAACCCGTAATGTCATGTTATATATACTCACACACATAAGATGTTTACATATCTATATCTACATTGTATCTTCTCTAGCTATATCTCTATATTTATCTACATATACTAATAAAGTTTAATTAGAACTCTGGGAGGCTCAGATGGGAGGATTGCTTGAGTTCAGGAGTTTGAGACCAGCCTGAGCAAGAGCAAGACCCGTCTTTCTACTAAAAATAGAAAGACATTAGCCAAACAACAAAAAATAGAAAAAAAAAATAGCTGGGCATGGTGGCGCATGCCTATCTATAGTCCCAGCTACTCGGGAGGCTGAGGCAGGAGGATTGCTTGAGCCTAGGAGTTTGAGGTTGCTGTGAGCTAGGCTGACACTGCAGCACTCTAGTCCAGGCAACAGAGCGAGACTCTGTCTCAAAAAAAAAAAAAAAATAAATAAATAATAAAGTTAATTAAAAGACTCTTTCTTCTAAGTGATCAAATTTATGGACAGTTTCCAGTATAACCCAATCAAATTTATAGGTGGTTTCCAGTATAATCTTCTTGTTCTCTTAATGTCTGTGGGCTCAATAGTGATGCTCTCTCTTTTAGTCAAGAGGTTGATAATGTATTAGTTTCCTCTGGTTGCTTTAACAAATTACCACAAACTTGGTTAATTAAAACATAAATTTATTTTCTTAGAATTCCGGAGTTCAGAAGTCTGAAATTAATATCTTTGGGTTAAAATCACAGTGTCAGCAGTGCTGTGTTCCCTCTAGAAGCTCTAGGGGAGAATTCATTCCTTACTTGTTCCAGCTTCTGGTAGCTACTCACATGCCTTAACCGTGTTTCATAACACTCCATGGTCACATTGCTTATTTCTCTTCTGTGTCAAATCTCTCCATTATAATGGTACAAGAGATTGCAGTTAGAGCCCAACTTTATAATCCAGTATACTCCTCCCATCTCAAGAGTCTTAACCTTAATCACATCAGCAAAACCCATTTCCATATAAAGTAGTATTCAAAAATTGCAGAGATTAAAATGTGGACCTCTGTTTTAGGGTCATTTTTCAGCTAATTAGGATAATTTTTGTACTATCTCATTTTTTCTTTGTTGACTTGATTAGAAGTTTTTCCATTGTATTGACCTTATCAAATGACAATCTTTTGAATTCATTGATTTTTCTCTATTAGTTTAATTTTTAACTTATTGAATTTTATGCTAATCACAATTATTTTCTTTCTTCTTTTGCTTTGAGTTTAATTTGTTCTTCTTTCTCTTCTTTAGGTGAAAGCAGAGAGTATTTATTTAATTTTTTTCTAATATAAGCATGTAGGTTTATAATGTTTTCACAAGATGCTGCTTTAGTTTCAGATCATAAATTTTGATATTTTATTTTTGTATTTTCACTTAGAATGTGTGTGTATATATAAACAGATATAAAATTTTAAATTTTTTGAGACTTTCTCTTAGACCTTTGTGTTGTCTAGAAGCATTTTTAATCCCCAAGTATTTAATGATTTATAGATATATTTCTGTTATTGATTCTTAATTTAATTTTTTTATTTGAGAGTATACTCTGTAGGATTTTAATTTGTGTATTTGTGTTAACATTTATTTAAAGGATCAAATATGATCTATCTGATGAATCATCAATATCTACTTGAGAGGAATATGTATTCTGTTCTGGTCTCATTGGGTAGTGTCCTAAATTATCAAGTACATTAAGTTAGTTTTTCAGACCATATAAATTGTTGCTTATTTTCTGCTGGCTTTTCTGTAAATTACTCAGAGAGGAGTAAAATCTTCAACTATAATGTGGACGTGTGTATTAGTTCTTGTAGATCTACCGTTTTTGCCCTTTTATGCTGTGAGGCTCTGTTGTTAGATATACATTCAGTTCTGGCATATCTTCTTAGAAAATTGTTTTCTTTAAATAATCATCTAATGCCATTCTTTGTCCCACATAAGTGACCTTGTTTTGCAATCTACTGTTTCTGACATTAATATAGACAGTCTAGCTTTCTTTTCAGTTAGTCTTTACAAGGTGTATCTCTTTTTCACCCATTTTTAAAATCTGTGTATATTTTTATATGTAAATGGGAAGTTTTCTGCCTTTCTGTATCCAGTTGAACAATCTTTTGCTTTTAACAATTTTTTTTAAACCATTCGCATTTAAACTGATTGTAGATACATTTTGATTAAAATCTACCATCTTCCTGGGTGTACGGGATCTGGTCTGTAGGCCTGTCCCCTGGGCTCCAGAGATTAATCCCTGACCCTGCCAGGGAGAGGAGTGCTGGTCTCACGTCACCCACGGGGTGCCCAACCTGGATCAATGTCTCTCTGCCTCGGGATTTGCCCTGCTGTCCTGGAGTCACCAGGCAAGCAGCACCTGGGAGGGCTGGAGAGTGGGGAGCTCACAGTCTGAGTATCTCTCAGTTAGCTGTAGGATGATTCAAGTACATTACATTTATTGTGCACTCTATTTCTATTATTATTATATTGTAATATATAATGAAATAATTATACAATTCACCATAAGTTGGAGACCCTGTTATATAGGACATTTTTATGCTTTTCCAAACATTTTTCATAACAGTGTGTTCTTTCTTGTTTCATTTCTAAATTTATCATTATTTTATTTATCATTTCTTATTTTACGTGTGCAATTTTCTGAAGTATCATCTATTAGTAGTTCCCAAATTATGTTATTTTGGCTAACTTGTTATTATTAGGTTATTCAGTTTTTGCATTATAGCTAAAGAAGATGTTTATGATTTTATTATTTGGCTTTTCTGAGACTTCCTTTGGTAGCAGAGAATGGGGTCAACTTTCATCTCATCTGTACTTGAAAGAAATGACAGTTTTACAGATAAACTTATAAATGTCATCTTTTTTACATATTTCAAAAAGAAACTTTATACTGTTTTTAGACTCTTGGCCATATCAGAATCTCTAATTATTTTTTAAACACTTATTTTTAATTTTTTTAATTAGTATAGGTACATAGTTGTTATATATATTTGCAGGGTACATGTGATGTTTTGATACAGGCGTAATATTTTTAATATTCATAATCAAGTCTTTACATGCACATTTTGAAAGCATCCATCTTATCTTCAAACTGCCACTTTAGGAACACAAATGTGAAAAGATACGCATTTTCTCTCAGAGACACTGTATATAGCAACCAGCCAAAACTTCTACCTGAATTAATGATGCGTGTGTGTGGGCATATGTGTCTGTGAAGGATACTTAGAGACATTGTGATTATCTTAGCAATTTTATGAACAAGGAGGTCAGGAAATCCCTTCAACTTCTGCAAAGCAAAAGTACAGCTACACTATTTCAGAATTCTCCACTTTTTTTCTAATTAATTCTATAATTAGAAAACATAGAATAGGACATATAAATGAACAGAATTTGGAAAAAAAGATATTTGTAGCTTAGTATACCCTAACATACATAAGCAAAAATAGGAAAATGATTTGATTTTACTCATTCCTAATGTAATCATTATTTTAATTGTCTTTCCTTTTTTTTCTAAACATACCATTCTGCATTATTATAGTGTAGTTTAGTGTTGAGCACTGGCTTTTCAGTTAAAATGATTTCTTTAGGTTTTTGCTACTATTTTCAAATGCACATCTGTTTCCACCCTTACCCTTTGTATCCTAAAGCTTCAGCACCTGATCCCATCTTAATCCAATCTTCTTTATTTGCTTCTCTGTTAGATCAGATAACATAAATGGATTTCCTATAACACCCTTTACATTTTATGATATCTTTTTTTCTAAGATTGCGGTAATCAGAGGGTAGAATGAAAAACAAAATCATTGAGAAAACAAATGTATCAATCTCCTTTTCAGTCATCCATGAGTGTGACAGGGAGACTACAGAAGAGCCGGTAGCCAAAATTGCATCAGCATCTATGCAGCAGCAGCAGCATCTTCTGGACAAAAAGAAAAAATGTAAAATCACAGCAATGAGACTGTAATTAGTGGAAAATAAGTGCTTGCTAAGAAAATTCAATTTATTTTCAGATCATAATTAGAAACGTAAATAAATAAAACGGAAAATAGAAAAGTATATGAAGTACAGAAAGTGTTTATATGTGTGTGTATATATATATATGTTAATCTTCATTTAAATATGGAATTTTGAGTATGATTTGACATTCCCAATTTTTTAAATGGGGTTATTCCTGGTAATTATGAGATATAATTAGATTCTTCTATTAAAATAATTATGTGCACTTTATATTTAACATTTACGTAGTAACTATACCACATTTTTCAGCTAGCATTTTTTCCTGACAACACTAAATTTTGTGAATTAGTACTGCAATAGATCATATACAATAAAGAATGTCAACGTGCAGATGGTCATTTATGTATAAATGAATTTTATATATATAAAATTTATATGTATATATAGAGAGAGTCGGCATTTTTTTTTGTTAATAGTCATTTTCATTAATTACCAAAATTGAAATTATAACAAATTTAATCTCCGTTTTTTGGCTTTAAAAATTTCAAATAAAATTCTTATTTTTGTCTCTTAAAGTTATTGGTAGAATCCCATGTAAAGAAAGTTGGGTAGGACAAGAAGAGAAACCAATAATATGTTTAAATGAGTTTCCTTTTTTGTTTCAGGTGAAAATGTGGCAAGACTATACTTCAGAATTTTTATAAAGAAAGTGCTTAACTTATGCCTGTATTGCACAGAGTAGCACACAATAATTGCAACACAACTTTACCAGTACCAGAATCAGGCATTCACTGGAGCAATTTTATAATTTTGTATGTAGCAACAACATGACCAGTTTTCTCAAGTTCTGCTTTGTTTGGTCAAATATGCTTCCCCTGCATTTCTCCAAAATCCACCTGTGTGTAGAATGCTGAGTCTTTTGTAGCTTATCAGAAAAGAACAATACATGACCACACTGATGAGCAGTGTAGATTTTACTATATGAGTTTATAAGACTTGCATTCAGCAAAAAAGGTCTGCATCACGTGCCCCAGAAAATGACTTTCAAATTGGAGTATTAGCTACCTTAATTATCTCCTGCCGGGAGCACTGTGGCAAACTGCCTGTTCATCCTCCAGAAACTTTATATTTTTATCTTCCTTGTTACTCAAAGTTGCTTCTTTCTTCTCTGAGCAAGCAATCAAATTCTAAAGGTTGAGATCCTCAAAATATTTTCTCAATAAAGGCCAGGTCATAGTTCAGGAAATTTTTGTACTAGCTGCTTGGAAAATGAAGTAGTCTCCATATGATTATATATATCAGTTATAGCCTCTTCAACCTCTCTCTCTGTTGCTCTCACAATCTTTTTTTTTTCTATTTTCTGCTTCAAAAAATCTTTTCATTTGGAGATCCTAGAAATTAATTTTTGGAAAACAGACAATATTTCAGGTGCTTACATAATGAATATTGCCAAGATTCACATGTAAGAGGATTAGATTGTTCCTGGATCAAAGCCTGAAATGTTTTGCACTTCAAATAATTTTCAAAGTCTATATGAAAATTTCATATCTGTATATTTTCTTAGCACAGTTTATGTTATGTTATGTGATATTTTATATTTTTAATATAATCAGTATTTTCAGGAAGTACAAGTCACTGCATAGAAATAAGATTTTTTTTTTTCTGTTTGTCTCTGAGCTTGTACTGTGCTAACACTTTGTGGGGATGTAACTCAAAAACATTTTGTGATGTGATAATTTTCTTGGAGCTTTCTTGTATAAGCTTTGGTTTTAGGCAAGATTACTTTCAAGATATAAATCATTGAAGGGATAGAAGTAAGATAGAGGGAGATTATTTCACCCATTATTGCAGCACCTCCCTGAGGTCTGCATTTTGCATATTTATGTGTGTGTGTGTAATTTCTGACAGCTTGCTATTCTCTAGATATAATATCTACATTTTACATGACTGAATCTGTAGATCTCCATTTTTTTCTTTGCAAATTGGCAACCACCTTTTTTATTTCTTGGAACTACTCACTCCAATGTGGGTTGAGTGTGGGGTCCAAAAGCATAGCTATGAGGCATTTATTTAATCAGAACCTTTATATTAATATATACTATAGTATGCTTTTTCCCATATTGCAAGAATATTGTTCTGGATGAGAGGATTGAGGTTGAGTCGTATTGTGGTGAAGAGCCTCAGACTAGACTTGGTACAACTGCTTTACAGAGTCCCATTGAAAGAAACACATACCTCAGAATCTTCTAAAGTGTCCCTATGCATTCCATGAAAGTGAAACGTTTTCTCCTCAGACCACAGAAAAGACCTATCTGGGGGTTGATAGTGACAGAATTGGGGGTTGGTGGGAAGAATATTGCCTGACTTGTTTTATCTAGATAAGCTACTCTAAAATAAAATAAAATATTGACATTTATTTATAATATATTTCTAGTCAAGTAGAAATACTATTTTCCCTCTCTACAAGATCCCTTCAAAAATGCCTGGAAAAAAAGCAAAATTAATTGATATCAGGTTAAATCATAGTGGGTCTATGTACCATAGAGCAAATAGAATATTCATTGTTATAGTTCAAATAATATTGATGGTGCTTAATACTGTGGTCCAAAAACTTATCAAGTGTTGGAATAATATGAAGTAAAAACAATGGAAACTGAGAGTTTTAATCATTAAGTTTAGTTAGGAACCATAAATTTTAAGCTTATAAAAAGTTTGGAGGTAAGTAAACTCCAGCAATTCATGTGTGTCTTTGCTTAAGCTGAAGGAGAATGAACCAAATTGGTTCATAACCCCATGTACTCAGCAAACACACGTTCTGCCTCTGAGTAAGGTAGACTGCTCTAAAATGCACTACCTTTCAGCTTAATCATGTAAATGAAAGAAAAAAGTGTGTTCTCCAACAAGTAATTTAATAAATCTTTTAAGAAGTTATTTTTAAGCCAATTCTGTGCTACTTCATTCATCTGAGCCAGGCAGGTGTCTAGTTTTTTATATTTCTGTCTCTGTTTCTCTCTCTCTCTCTCTCTCTCTCTCTCTCTGTCTTTCTCTTTTTGTCTTTCTCATTAATTTTTGCCATGAGAAGTAGATACAGATATCCTGGGTAGTAATGGCAATGAATGTTTTCAAGAATTGATAAAATTGCAAGAGTCAAGTTTACAAAGATTTCATTCCTTGATTGAATGTCTCTACAAGATCACAGGAGATTTTGGCGAGAAACTCTATACACAAACAACACACCCACACCATATTGGCCATGTAGACAATGCAAATTATGAAAGCACATGATATTACAGGTATAACTCATTTTATTATGCTTTGCTTTATTGCACTTTGCAGACAATGAATTTTTTACAAATTGAAGGTGTATGTAATCCAATTAAGAACACTCGTGATTCGTGGGAAGAGCTCAAAATATCAACACTAGGAGAAGTCTGGAAGAAGTTGATGTCAACCTTTATGGATGACATTGAGGGATTTAAGACTTCAGTAGAGAAAGGAATTGCAGATGTGGTGGAAATAGCAATAGAACTAGTATTAGAAATAGAGCCTGAAGATGTTACTGAAATGCTGCAATCTCATGATAAAACTTGAACAGATGAGGAGATGCTTCTTATGGATGTGAAAATAAAGTGGTTTGATATGGGGGTCTACTCCTGATGAAGATGCCATGGACATTGTTAAAATGACAACAAATAATTTAGAATATTACATGAATGTAGTTGATAAAGAAGTGGCAGGTTTTGAGAGGACTGACTCCAATTTTGAAACGAATTCTACTGTGGGTAAAATGCTATCAAACAGCATTCCATGCTAGAGAGAAATCTTTTCTATAAGGAGGAGTCAATAGATGAAGAAACCTTCATCGTTATTTTATTTTAATAAATTTCCACAGCCACCTCAATCTTCACCAACCACTAACCTGATTAGTCAGCAGCTATCAACATCGAGATAAGACCCTCCATCAACAAATGAAAATTTGGCAGATTGATGTAATAAAGATAGTCTCAAAGTCATTCTTAATTTTTGCCAATGACGCCTTAAAATTTATTGTTCAAATCTGGATTTGAACAAACCCAAAACTTTCTCTGAATTTTGAAAGATTGTTGGCTGTACATAGTCACTTCAGAAAATTTGCACGAACAAAAACGTTTAACTCTGAAACAACAATTTAAGGCATTGAATACTGATGGTATGCACTCTGGTTTTTCCTAGGAAGGCAAAAAGAATGTAATCAATGGGCATAAGTAGTATAACAATAATTTAATAATGGCAAAATTAAAAATAATGATTGGATAGATTTAGATTATAGAATGAGATACCAGTACAATTTACCAATACTGCTGGCTCAAGTGCAATAATCTCTGAAGCAGTGAAAATCACAATGAATTTTCTCATCCAAGTCACCATATACATTGATTTTAAAATAGTTTTTGTTTACTATAAAACAAATAAATTTTAAAAATTTATGTATGCAGTTTATGCTTTGAAATCTCAAATACACTCCTCATTTTTATTTAATGTAAATATGAATTTCAAGAATAAAAAAACACTTCATGTCCTCTTATTTTTACCAGAGATACATTGTCTTTTGTTTCCTAGACCTTTTAGAAAATAACCAGAATTTATGTTTCAAGTTCTTTGTTAATAATTGATAACATAGAGACAAAGCCTTGTAACTTCAAAAATTAGTATGTATTCTGATGTTTATATAAAGTTAAAAATAAGAGACAGAATTATATGTTTTAATTTTATCATAATAATAATCAAAATAAATTTTAGAAATTTTGTTTTTCCACAAGTTTTGCTTTCCCCTTAGCATTTTATGAAAGAGTCAAAAAGAATTGAAAGTAAATATGTAACCTTGTCCTGGATCAGTGATTTCATGTCCTAGAAAGTAAAATATTCTTGAAGCAATAAATGAGTTATGCCAATAGAAAATTGTTATAGGGCTGACGTTACACCAATAAGAGACTTGAATACATTAAGGGTTACTTTGATGTATCCTTGAAAATAAAATTTCCCTCAGAGCCCTCAAATTTACCTGTAAATGTTATAGATTTAATTAGATCATCTATAAAATATATGTCAATACTGAAACTGTAGTGTTAGATTTAGAATTAGAACTCAGTTATCCAGATCTCAGATTTTGGTATTTAAATTGAGAAATACAAAAATATGTGTATATGCTTATCATGATAAATTGCTTTCTTACTAGGGTCATGATTTTAAATATTTATAAGGCTTTATCATGTCATATATTTAATCACTTGTTAGACTCCCATATACAGAGAAAATGCAATTCAAGTGGAGAAAATGCAAATCTTTGGAGACTTGATTGCATCTAAAAATTAATTGTTAAACATGTCAAAACTTGTAGAAAGTACACTGTGTACTTTTAGCCATAGGAAAATCTGATGAAGCTTTTCACACTGAGTGAGTGAAAATAATGAAGATTTTTTGGCAATGAGTCTGTCCTCTCCAGTAGCTGCTAGCTCGCTGTTTTTC
The DNA here is from genome assembly GCF_020740605.2 of Lemur catta. Lineage (NCBI taxonomy): Eukaryota > Metazoa > Chordata > Mammalia > Primates > Lemuridae > Lemur > Lemur catta. Next base: position 17,045,478 of record NC_059139.1, on the reverse strand, counting down.
TCAGCTACCAAAGAGTGAAGGATGGGAATAAGTCATGCTCAAATGCCACAGACTTGCAATTTTTATTGAGATCTGTCTACCTGTCTTGAATTCCCACTCTTCTGATTGTTTCAAAGCTTAGATTAAATTCCAGAGTTCTGATAAAATTAATTTCAAGAATTTGGCCTATGTTTTCATTTCTTTAATGAAGAAGGAGATTTTCAAAGAGTTTAACATCAAAATTCTGAAATCCTGTCTTCAGATAAGTTATTACCTTTTGAACATAATTGTGAAAGTAATGAGAAAATCTTAAACTATAAGTAATGTTTGATATTTTGTTTTTAGTGATGGGTATAGGTGTTTGCACATGAAAAAATACATTAATCTGTACACTTCAGATTTTGCCTTTTATCATTTATATTATACTTCATTAACTTTTTAAAAATTCAATATTTTATGTATCCACTTCTGGACATTAAATATAAGTGGAGAGATACAATATTAAATATTTAGGATTAGTTAACTGCATAAGAAACAAAATCACAATAGAGTATCAATAAATATAAAATTATATTTTTAAATCTAATAAAATCAATAACCCTGTTGTTAAATAACAGGTGACAGAATATGAAAATCACACTCAACTGAGGTTTATTAATCCAAGATTTTAAGGACACACCAGGGAAAAGCACAGATCACAAAGTGTCTGTTTTTGACTGAGCTCTCCATAGAAGAGGCTGAGAACTTTGCAGTTAAAGGAAAAAGAGGGTGCACAGGGAAAAGGGAGGGGTGAAAGAGGTGAGCAGTGAGGAAGCTGATGGTATTCTAGTGAGGTTCTATTTGGTGCTCATTAAATCTACATGAAGTCAGATGAACATTCAAAAATGGGGGTAGAAGAAATAGTCAATGTGATATTCTCAGGATGGGTAGAAGATCGATCATACGTCTTCCCTGCTTTGCATGTGCAGAGAAAATCTTGTAATCGGCATTTAAGAGTTTTTTTAGGCTACAGTCCTAGGGTTACAATTGACATACACTCATTTTATAGGGGCTGTATAACTTGAAAGTTCTTTTTTTTTTTTTTAGGGCTGAAGGAAATAAAAAACATTTTACCCCAAAATATATTTCTTTGATATAGTTTGAAATGGCTGAGGGAAAACAAGAATAATGCTGTAAGGCTAGGGAGAGAAATTTCCATCTGTAGAGAATCTCTGTTAAATGCAGGCAGGCTCTGCTTACTTGAGGGCGAGTCCATGTGGTGCTTGTTTTTGCATTCTTGGGATATTTCACTTAGTAGAATGTGCTCTATCCAGGATAATACAAGAGGTGCTAGATCACCATTGTGTTGTATGGCTGAGGAGTAGAACTCCATGGTATACATACACCACATTTTATTAATCCACTCATGTATTGATGGGCACTCGGGTTGTTTCCACAGCTTTGCAATTGTGAATTGTGCTGCTATAAACATTCTAGTGCAGATGTCTTTTTTTATAAACGTCTTGTGTTCCTTTGGGTAGATGCCCAGTATTGGGATTGCTGGATCACATGGTAGTTCTACTTGTAGGTCTTTGAGGTCATAAAACTACTACTTCTGTAATATTTTTAATATTTGCTGGATTTGACTGTGAGCTTCTATTTTTTGTTTTGAGCTTCTGGATTCTGAGGTCTGGATAGGTGGCCATGGTGAGGCCTGGAGACATGTCCTCAGTGACTAGACTAGCAGGCACAATCTAGCCCAAAATGGCCCCTTCTTCCCTGCCTCAGCTTTGCCTCCTGGCTACTCTGGGAAAAACTGAATCCTCCAGACATCCTGTTTTCTGTCTTGAACTCTACACTTGTTATATCAGTTGAGGACACAGATAGGCCCAGTCCTTCATAGCCATCTTTAATGCCACATGGCTCCTTGGGACCAGGGAGGACCAGAAAAGAGATTAGGGCTGACATTCATAGTTTCAAAATGCTGTTCAGTAACTTAAAAATCTTAAAAGCATATTATTTTAAGTTAAAAAAGATGGTCATAAAATGCCTGAGTCATTTATTAATATAAGATAAAATACTAAAATATTAATTGGTAAACATAAGTTTAAATTTCTATACCTTGACATCTTTTTATATGATGTAAAAAACTAAATATATTTGGTGTGTCAATAAAATTTGGGGACTGATAAGAGTTCAAAGGTACTTTAACTTCCTAAGTTTTTCTAAGAGATGACATTATGATTAATTTATATAATAAAAACTAGTAGATAAAAAATAATTGTATATAAGAAATAAGATATATTTCTATAAAAAGTTATAAGACATAAAAATATAGTTTTTGTTTAAAAAATTTTGTCTAATTATAGGTTTTAAAAATTTTTAAATTAATATATGATAATTAAAACTAAATGGAAATAAAAATTTAAAAAAGGTTACAAAAGGTTTATAAAAATCTTAACTTATGGTTAAATTGATTACAGTTGAATAGATTTATCTATAAAAGTTCATTAAAATTAACAATACCATTAATACACTAATACAAAAGTAAAATTTGTTTTTTTCTTTTAAACAAGATGTTCATATGATATTATTAAAAATAACAAAAAAATTTTATTCACCTTTTAAATAAACTATAAAAAAAGAGGGTGGAGGAGAGAGGAAGAAAAACAGATTCAGTCTGCCTCCTTATTAACTTGCATATCAGTTTATCTACATCAGGTCTTACAATTATTTAGGAAACTGAATCTCCCCTCTACCAAACAATAAGATTTTTACTTTTTAAAATCTTTAATTATCAGTTTGGCTAAGTGAATAATATAGTTTTATGGTCACCTGTAATCCTATTTTGAGAGAACAAGTGTTTTTTTTTAATGACAGACAAGTCATGATTTCCTGCTTAAATTTTCACGAAAATTTAAAATTACTATAAGAATTCTGGTCAATACATGTGATTCTATAAAGTGTACCAAAAAATGTTTTAATTAGATAATTATAAAAGAAGTGTAAAATGTGTTCTTATTAAAATATATATGCAATTTGTCTAATTCAGAGGTTATTTAATGGTTGATACAAAATATGGATTTTAAAAAATAAAAACAAAGTAGAAAGTAACTAGTAAAGTTAGAGAAAGATGTAAAAAGGCAGTTGATATAGAAATATTAATATATTTTTGAGGCCAGGCGTGGTGGCTCAGCCTGTAATCCCAGCACTCTGGGAGGCTGAGGCGGGTGGATCGTTTGAGCTCAGGAGTTCGAGACCAGCCTGAGCAAGAGCGAGACCCTGTCTCTACTAAAAATAGGAAGAAATTATATGGACAGCTAAAAATATATGTAGAAACAAACAAACAAAAAAATCAGCTGGGCATGGTGGCGTATGCCTGTAGTCCCAGCTATTTGGGAGGCTGAGGCAGGAGGATCGCTTAAGCCCAGGAGTTTGAGGTTGCTGTGAGCTAGGTTGATGGCACGGCACTCTAGCCTGGGCAACAAAGCGAGACTCTGTCTCAAAAAAAAAAAAAAGAAAGAAATATTAATATATTTTTGGTTTTAAAAAGGTTAAACAGAAAGGAGAATAACATTGCATGAAAAATGATCTTGTATGAAAACTTTTCTATCCTAAAATAACTGGTTGTTTAAGAAAAGGGAAATTTGGGACAAAAACAGAACGCTTAAATATGTTATAGATGATGGTCTGTGCAAATCGGGATAAGGTTCATAAAAGAAAATTTATGAAGATATTTTGTGATCAAGTTGAGTATACTTAAAAACGTTTGGTTAAAAAAACCAAAATATTTATATTTCTTAAAATATAAATTTGCTCTTAATAAAATTACATGACATATTAATTTTAATTCTATAACCTATTTCCTTCTTAATTAAAAAAATCACACTACAGGTTTGTCTTTACCTTTTCAGTAACTGTCCTAAAAGAAACAAAGATTTTATGCTTTATAAGGATAATCTGTGTGTTTCTTTCTTTTTTTTTTTTTTTTTAGGTTTTTGACTAACTGGAAAAACTAAACTGTAAAAAGGTTACCGTTGCTCTAACGCGTGGCGGTTCCCGACGCGTGACCAGGGTAACGTCTCTGCCCTCACCCGGGGCAGATCCAGCCGGCGACATGGATTCCTCGGATGAGCTTCCAGCGCCCAGGCCAGGGGGACCTTGCCTGCACATGGATCGCGGGGAGTTCAGCAGTGGTGACCCCAACACCAGAGTCCCCCAAGGTCCGGGGAACTCACAGCCCGCAGCCTTGAGCCAGGGAGGCGTCGTGCCCCGAGGCCCTGCACCCTCCAGTGACGGGGAGCCACCTGTCCACGCCTCAAGACCGGAAGGGCAGCAGCAACCCCTGGGCATACCGGGCTGTCCTCAGTGTGCCATGCTGGAGAAGGAGATAGACGACCTTAAAGAGCAACTGGCGGCCATGCAGTCCATCTTCGCGGAGAAGTTGCGCAGCCTTTCATGTTGAGCTCAGCATCTGCCTCTGGGACAAGCAGCCGACACCTGCGGAGCCCGGCAGCCGCGGCCACGCTGCTTTCTTCCGTTCCTTCTTCAGCCGGGGCTTCCTTTCGTCCCCTGCTTTCGCCCTCACCTAACCCCAGCTTACAGCAAATTATCAAATTAAAGTAGCTCTCATATTCTCAAAAAAAATAAAAAAAATAAATAAGTAAATGAAAATGTTAAGGTTTACATTCATATAACTTCGTGTGTCACCTTTAGAGTCTTTTGATGACTACGACCCTTGGTTAAATGAAAGACCATCATTTTATAGTGACTTGTGATTCTATCTGAACAAATATTTTAAGCCTTTGATATTTGACAAACTTTCCAAAATACAAATTCCAAATCCGGTCTTTTTGACCTCAAGCTAGCTTTTTAAATTATTAGGGACTACTGAAAGTCTAAGACAGACATATTAGGCTTATTTGATACGTTAAAACCATATAGGAACCGTTGTCAAATGTAAAATGGTGTTTAACTTTCTTTGGATTATATTTATATAAACATGTTATTAATATATGTTCTAATATTGAAAAATATTGATACGTTTTGGTGCATGTTATCAGTAATAGTTATGGTTATTATGTAAGATCATTATATGCCACAAAAATAACCAATTTTCTTTGTCAATGTCTCGTTAACTGTGTTTATTCTATATGACTTTAGTTATCTATAGACAATTACTATTTTTACTTTGACTCTTCCCAAAAAGTGGTTTTTAGATAGCTACTGTCCAAAGTTTGCTTCTTCAAGGGAAGTCATGGAAAGAACTGACAAGTTCTCCTGAATACAGGTTTCTGGTAACTTTGGCGGTTATATTTCGTTAGACTAAAACAAAACAAACTTCCAGGACTTTTATTAAAAAGCTGATGAGTTCACGAATATTGCTAACTCAACCTCAAACAGAAAAGAAATTAATTACGTAGGACTGAACTAAATTTTTATGACTCTTTGTTTGAAACATTGCTAATTTTTTTTTGTTTTGAATTCCAGAAGTCAAGAAAAACTTTTTTCTTCTTTTAAACTATTTCTAGCTTACAAGAAATTATATATTTATAAGCAAAATTTGAAACATTTATTTTTCTCTCTACATGATTTCTCCAGAATTTGAAAACTATTTGCAAGTATTCTTAATTTATGACAGTAGTTTTATTTATATAAGTTCAATAAAAAATTGTTTTTTTCTATAGTAGGACACAATGAAAGGCACTGGTTATTCTGCCAAGGCTTTGACTAGAGGGGCTTATTTTCAGAGGTGCCCAGACTGTTAAGGAATTAAGGTTGCCTTTATGAGGCTGATAAAAAGCCTTTTGGAAAAACTGGCCAGATACTTCACCAATAACAGTTCTTGATCTTTGGTGAGTAAAAACATATAATTTTCTGACAAGTCTAACTTTTCAAGTCTAACCTGAAATTCCTTGTAAAAAATTTCCAATACAGCCAATTTTTTAAAGAAGAATCCTATATCTTAATGAGCCATACAATATTAAAATCAATGTCTACCTCTGCTCTCCTCAGCTCAGGGTGAATTACAGTACACATAGTAAGTGTGAAAAAAAGCAGAGAATAATAACAACATTGGTATTTGAAGTATTAAATATAAGGATATTTTATTTTCATTAATATCAGAAATCATTACTGAGGAGTAGAATATTACAGAGGATATCACCAGGCTCCACTAATGACTTGTGTAAGAATTTGAATTATTTACAAACTCTTCCTTTATTCAGAGGGTGATTAATTATAAATGTTGTTAATAAGGGGAAAACATTCAAGAGAAGTTTTTCAGGTATTATTCAGGTATTATTCATCTTGCCCAATATTGTCATTCAGTTTGTGACACTCATAGCTCATGGATTCAGCAAGAAACAGCACTCGTGATGTGACCTGTTCATAATATATCAGAACTGTGAATCCCTTAGCTTTAATTCCATCATTATTCTGGAGTCTGGAAAGAGACAGTCTTAACCAGGAGAACATTTGCATAGTCACAGTTGCTTTCACTCATTATACTAAGGTATATCCCTACCAAGTCTAAAATTTTCTCTAACACAAGAAATTCTACGATTAAGGATTTCTCATCGGGATGTACTCCAGTGAGGGAAGGGCATAATAAAGATAACTGCCAGGAATAGTCTCAAGGTATAGAAATCAAGAATTAAACCAGATCAATGATTTATATCTTCCACTAGTCTCTACCTAAGCTCAATCATCTCCATCCATCTGGTTTTCAATTGTGAAACTAGATGGAGTTTAACTTCACACCTCTCTCTGACACAGAACTATTATCCAATCCATCATGATGTTAATCCATTTTACATGAGAAATATCCTTCAAATTGGATCACTTATCTTTATGTGCAATGTTTCCACTATATCAGTCAGGATAATATACACTGAGTAACAATGATTGTAAAATCTAAGTAGCTTAGAAAGGTTAACTCTCTCCTGTGCTATGTGATAATTTCAGGTTGGCATCAGCCTTACTTTACATTGTCTTAATTCAAGGACACAGGTTGATGGAGTAACATCTACCTGGAACATTGCTGGTCTCCCTGCAGTGGGAAAAGAAAATGCTCTGGCCCTTGTAGCTTCTGCTATTAAGTGACACTTTTGCACATAATTCAGTGGTTAAAATGTATCACGGGACTAAGCCTGCTTGTGGAAAGAAATGTAATCCTCCCTCCAAAATTAACAGCAAATATTGGTCAACAATAATGCAATCAATCATAATACCTTAAGACATCAGTATTTTTCTCTAAAATATTTCTCTGAACTTCTAAAAGATCTACTACTATTCATTCTTGTGGTACCTTTCCCTGCCTAATCAGTTCTTAAAATTGCAGAACACTTTCTAACATGCAAATCTGAGCATCTCATCCCCTTCCCAAAATTACTTACATTGTTCTGAAAGATCTGGAAACTAACAAATTCTCTCTCTCTCTCTGTCTGTAACTCTCTTATCCATTGATTTTTTTCCGTTCTAATCACATTGGGCTTTTTTTCTTCACTCTCTTAGATTTATCTTTATCCTTCTATTAGTGTGATTTTTCATATAAATGGATTGCTTTATATTCTCTTCATGTGGTTCATTCTTTCCCATCCTTCACATATCAGAACAATCATTCCTTTCTCAAGAAATCAGTCTCTGACTCCTCTGTGATATTTTTTCCTTGCAGGGGGAGTCTCCTAATTTAGTGCACCTCCTCATCTTTGAACAGGTCATGTTTCAATTGTACATTTTACTAAAGTCTGTCCTTCCATTAACATAACACTGAAAGACTTAAAATGACTAAAATATATAAAATGGATTATGCTTATTTGATCAGCTATAGTTTCAAAGATAAATAGGAAAAAAACTGTTCACACTGAAATTGTTTTATCTTTCCTCAAAGCCATCAGAACTTAAATCATATATTTTTTATAATTTTATCTTCTGTCATCTTTGACATTTCCTTTGAGAATTATTTAACAGAGGAATAAAGTATCTCTTAAAATTTCCAATTAATAAACTTTTTTAACAAGTTCCTATATGTTATTTTATGTAATCATCGAAGCAACTCAATAACATAAGTGTTATTTCTATTTAACTGATGATGCAATTGAAGCCAAGTATTACATAACCAGCACTATTGAGTTTATAGTTTATACACAGATTTGTCTCACCCTAATGTTGCCATTCCCTTGACAAATCAAAGAAATTAAGAATCTTTCTTATTCCCTTGTAGCATTAGAGATTATTTAGTACGCCTTCATGAGATATTTACTCTCTTATTTCCTGAGGCAATTCAGTGTTCTGCTTTTTATTTCCTACCAACTACATACTATTTCTTTCTATTTTAGTATTTTGTTTCATTTCATAGATCAAAAAAATTTTATACTTTCAAAATTCTGCATTCATTAATTCATATTTCACAATTTTATACATTATATTTTATTGGATACAGATATTTTATCAAGAAAACCATAAGCTCCTTTTGACCAGAATTGTGTGTTTATTGTGTTTTACATATAGCATGACCTCAAATATATATTAAATAAATGAATATGTAAATTAAATTGTTTGGAAGTTTAGCAATACATATTTAATTCAGGAAAATATTGAAAATAAGCACTTTTTAGTAAGCAAAATTTCCAGTGGTCAATAATAGTATTTAGCAAAATTCCTTTCAAATTAGTAGTTTCAAGTAATTTTCTACTGATAATATATCTTCTTCATGCTGCTATTGACTTACTACCTATTATAGAAAGTAATTATTCTTTCTTGATAAAAGCCAATTTTATTATTATGGTTATTATTCATGTATTATTATTACTTATATTTTATTGTATAAGAATTTACTTTCTTTTCAGTCTCACATACAACATACAACCCAGCAATGCCCCAACAAGTTTAAATTTATCCAGTGTTTCTCACCTTTACTCATTCCTCTAAGTTCAGATAATCACAATAAATTTTGCTGGTTATTAAGATGAATTTTCCACTATAATTTTATGAAAAATAAGTAATTAAAGAACTTCATATTTAAGATTAAATATATTCTAATATAAGGTATATACAATATAAAGTGTAATATAAAGGGTCAGTAAAACTTTCAGTATTATTATAAGACTAAAGAATCGTAACTGGTGTTCACGGTGATAAACCAAAGGGATGAAAAGACCATGAAAATATGTGTTTGTTTGTTTTTTAAATAAGCAAATCCTGAAATGCTGAACGTTTATCCTTATTCTAAATAACACACGATAGAAAAAGAGACTTTGGGTCTGCATCTTCTACTTGACAAGAATGGAGTCACTAGACGTGCCTAAAATCCATTTTCTTTAACTACGAAATAAAATAAAGATGAGTACAATATAATAAAATATAACAATGTTAAATTCAAAAGATTTGCGTGAATATAAAATAATACTAACTTGCTATTACTACTACTATCACCCGTAGAAACAAACATTTTAGATCATTTATTAATTATTTTCTTTTACTGTCTCCTTTGCTGCATACACACCCTATTAGGCATGCTCTTTTTTTTTGCTTTTTATAAGGGCTAGAGAACCTGAATCCTGTAAAGATCAAGTAAGTTGCCCTTGAACACATGATTCTACCTTTTTAGTAAGATTTGAGTGCAAGCAGTTTGAAACCTTTGTTCTTAACAATATGTAATGTATGTGAATAATATTCATTGGTAGCCTGCTAGAATCTTTCTCACTTATCACAGGTAAAATAAAGCTGTATCATATTTATAAATATATAAATACAAAACAGAGTCAGTAAGCACTTGTGTAGCTACTGAAGCCTGGTGAGGTTCAGCCGCAGCAATACAAATCAATTTGGAGTATCACTCTCATGGCACTCTGGCAACAAAGATCTCCAAGTGAATGGGAAATTACAAGGGTTGGATTTATTCCATTTACTAAATGAAAACTGCAATCTTGTCTTCTTCTTAGTATAGAAAGATCCAATAAAAATACTTCATTCTACAACTGCCAAGCGCTGCTTTTTGGACAATTACAGTACAGACTTTTCCTTTCCTAACTGTACATTTGTGGGTTTTATGTACCGACCAATCAAGACTATTTACTTCACTTAGAATTTCTCTTGCCAAAAAGGTAATTTCATGTATAAATGGCTCCAATCTGGGAAACTATCCAAAAGAAGCTATTCAGGTGAATAACGGAGTGATTTACATGCAGGTGCAAAATATAAACTTAGAAATAGTTTGAAAATGCTAAGTAAAGATACGGAGTAGAATTGAGTTAACTAGACAGGTGTATTACTTTCCTCTGGTATTTTGAACATCCTAGAAATGTTCTACTTTTTTATTTTTTATTATTATTTTTATATTTGCAAGAAAGCATCTTCCTTTGAGGTTTGCTTATGCATTGGTTTTTAGGGAAATGTAAATTAAGGTAATAGCTCACGGCCACCCAAAATCTAATGGTTAAAAATATGGTGGTGTGGAAAACAAATCTTTTCTGCTTGGCTAAAAAGAGAATCACTCCAAGGACATACCTAAAGATATAATGCACTTTTCTCTACTTTCATCTTCTCAACCCTTCACATAAATATGGTATCATTTATCTTTTACCTTTAAATATTACATTACATAAAGCAACCATGTAAATGATCAACAAATAAAAAGTGGAAAAAAGCCATGGATTGCACAAGAAATTCAATATATATTTATCTACAAGCTCACATATCATTTTAGATGTTAAAGGAAAATTCATAAAACTCTTAAATAAAGGATTGAATCACATGTGAGTGGTAGAAATTTTACATATCTCTTTCCTTTGTCTTGGGTAGTTTGTTTTAAGTTTTCAGTACCTAATTGGCTAATGGCCGTAGATGAGATTCAGGGGAAACATACAAATGGTAAGAAAGCTGATAGAGCATCCAATAACTGGTATTTTAGTGCCAGACCCACCATATACTGAAAATAGAAACTTAAAAGCTCAGAATCTTAATTTCCTTCTTAGAAACTAATTCCTGCTTTGACTACACTTCAAGTTTTTTATAAGGGTCAAATTATATGACAGTTATGGCATTTTTCTATTATAAAATGGATTGGTAAATGAGTTTTATGTGAAAGAAAGGAAAAACACTTTAAAATTACTTAATGAACAAATGTGATGACTTATAAATCATTACCAGCAAGGATCTTAGATACTCCAAACACCATGACTTTTAAGATTGGTATGCAAGTGATTTAACAACAGTGGTTCTAACATATTAAACAAAATGTGATGTAATCTTTCCTAAATATGAGAACTAAACATATATTAAATATATACATGTTGTTATTTTATGTGTACACTGCTAAATTACAGGTATTTTAAACAAACACTAAGTATAAATATTTTGTATATCTGCATACTTCAGGAAAAAGATCACTTCACTATTTCTCTAATAAGTAGATGAATATTGACCAGAATCAGGTTTTCCTAGTATATCAGCTAGATTGCTGGTTTTATAGTTAGCCATGCTTAAATTTTCATTTTGTTTGTAGCACATTTTAAAGTCTGTGATCTTGGAAAAGGCCATAACTGCTTGAGTCTCCTTTTCTTTATTTATAATAGTCTCTATAAAAGGACTTAAGAGATAGACGTAGAAGAAAAGAGAATGGAGAGAGGGAAGAGGAGGGTATTTAAGAAATAAATAAGGTAGCTAGAAATTAAACCCACATAAATCCTTAAGCCATGGTTTATAAAAACTTATTTATTTGATATCTCTTTGTCCTAGTTTATGAACAGAATCAAGGAAACATTCTATGATGGAAACTATCATGTAAATTAATTTTTATCCTCTTCTATTAGGCTTAATACTTAAGCTAATATTATTACATATCTATTTATATTCATATTGTTAAAGATTTTGTGCATGTCACAAATAAATAGATATTGTCAAATTCCCCTTCAGGCATGTGTTAGCAGTTATAAATCTCATCATCTGTTAGAAATGTTTTTCCCCCAAATAACAATTTTTGATATTTAACAATATATTTTTTACTAGTTTCTAAAATGATAGTCAAACATTAAAGTGAACGCATTGATTTTGATGTCTCTATTTTTCATCAGAGCTCACCTCTTTATCCGTATTTATTTCTCCTCTTTTTCTTCTGTAAATTCTTTTCATATTCTTTGCATATGCATATATGCATATATGCATATCTATAGCATTACCCTATTATCTTTTCAGGATTCATTTGTTGGCTGTGGATATTGTTTTATTTTTAATATGTATAGCAAATACTATTTTAAATGTGACATGTAGCTTTTTTTTTTAATAGAAACTATTCTCTAGTGAGAGTTTGTAATCTGACAATTTTTACTTGGTTTCATATCAAGAAAAACTTCCCAAGACTCTATTCTTCTTTTTCATGTTGCTGTTTTTTTTTCAAGTTTTTAATCTCTAAGTAAGTTACTTTTTCATATAAAGTAAAATTAACTAAACTTGTTTAAATGGTTTAGGCAATTCATTAAATATAAAGGACTATATATTATCACTTCTCCACCAGTTATCAAAATGCTAAACTTTTCATATATTAAACTTATATATCTCCTAAAATTTATGTTTATTTATTTGATTTTCATGTCTTATTTTATAGTATTTTATTAACTGTTCTGAGTTATTTCCCTGTGACACTGTATTATCAACTTGTTAAATTGTAATGACATTTTCACTGAAATTGGTAGAGGCCAGTTCCTTGCCAAGTGGGATGCTTAAATATGGGAATTTGCTTCACCAGAACCAGAATTAGAGAGAGTTTGGTAGTATAATATGATGGACGCCATAATCTTTTGTATCCTAATAATATCCAAATGTGATATCCTTCAGTGATGCTCTATTTTATTAGTCAGCAGCAAGTTCAAACAGAAGAAAATGTCACATTTAGAAGTCAGACTATCAGTTCTTCTCAGCTATAGTAATAATTAGCATGGGCAGAAGAAAGAATTAGAATGTTGATAACGTATATCTTGATTAAGATTTGGTGTCAAAGGTGAGTTCATTTTGGAAAAATTCGTGGAGCTGTACAGTTAACATAGTTCAAATTCATTTTTTTAAATTGAAGAAAGTGTACCCAAGTTCGCAGTGCTTACCTTCTTATAGTGATGAATATTAGTGCTGCCTTTTAGTTTTTAAATTTTTTCCCCTTTTGATAATCTTTGGAATTTTTCAAATTTTCAGCTAACAGGATAAATTGCTATTAAACTGAAACGAAAAGTCTACCTTGTAAAAAAGTAAACTAGGACAGTAGAAACAAAGGAGAGGGAGGAAGAAGGTAATTTACGTTGTTAAAGGGACATTCACTTCTATGACCATATCTTGATAAATGGATATTTCCACATATGAAATAAAGCTGGATGTATCCCAAAAAATAGTGTTAAATATACACATATGCAGTCTCTTTTAAAGCTAGCATTTCTTTTTTCTCTTTGACTTAAACGATGTATAACCTACTATTATTTATAACATTGTCATCAGCAAAATATGCATTTTTTTCATTGAGTTACTAGTTAATTGGTGAATTCAATCTATACATAACTAAAATATTAGATATGTCATGTAAAATTCTATTGATTCCAAGTTTATTTTGTTTGGTTGGGTGGTTGAATAAAAATAAAAACATTTAAAAGGAATATGAGGGCCGGGCGCGGTAGATCACGCCTGTAATCCTAGCACTCTGGGAGGCCGAGGCGGGTGGATCGCTCGAGGTCAGGAGTTCGAGACCAGCCTCAGCAAGACCGAGACCCCGTCTCTACTAAAAAATAGAAATTATCTGGCCAACTAAAATATATATACAGAAAAAAATTAGCCAGGCATGGTGGTGCATGCCTGTAGTCCCAGCTACTCGGGAGGCTGAGGCAGTAGGATTGCTTAAGCCCAGGAGTTTGAGGTTGCTGTGAGCTAGGCTGACGCCATGGCACTCACTCTAGCCTGGGCAACAGAGCAAGACTCTGTCTCAAAAAAAAATTTAAAAAAGCAATATGAGTAAGATGGGCTAGGGATGAATGTGGCTAGTTACATAAATGAACAGAACATATAAAAGCTTTATAACATTTTTCCTCAAGCCAAAAATTAAAAATACAGTACAATATTAAATAATTTTGATATTATTTCCTGACTCTAGTAGATTTCAGAGAAGGAAAATTTTCAAAGAACAACCCTGGAAGACAAAAACAGGCATGAAGGGCCATAATTCAGCCTAAGCCTCTGCCTTAAATAAAATACTTTCAGGCAATTAAAAGACATTAATTCTCATGTTACTCATTTAAATGTTCTGTTACAGTCTTTGCAAACATTGAATGTACATGAGAAAAATTAATAAAACATTTCATGCCAATTACAAGACATATGAATTGTGTTCCATAACTCTGACTATACTTTTTCTAGATACCAATGTCCCCCATCTGCCCTTTGGCTGTTACTGTGTGGAACATTTATTTTTGTTTCCATAAACCCTTTAAATAAAAAGCCATTTAACCCAGTCATCTGAATCATAACATATGCATTTTCAGGGTTATCAAAATATCTTACTCTTCTTTTAAAGGCTTTTAACTATGCAATTTCAGTTTTGGGCTTTCTTCCAAACAGGACTAAAATAGAATTGCAGTTGCACAATAAACAAGAGTTGCTAATTGCCAATTTTGTAGAATTTCTTACAAAAAGAGTAATAGCACTTCAAAATGTGTTTTGGTGGAACTTTTTTCCTTCTCTATTCATCTTGTTTCTGATAACTCAGGACTATTTCTTTGCACTTGTGCATTTGAATTTTGCCTATGTTTTGAAAGAGAAGTTTCTTTTGTTTAATTTTCTCTTTGCTAACTACATTTTCTGCCTTTCTATTCTAGAGTTAGAACTGTAGCAATTTTCAAACTTTGTAATTTCTCTTCTCAACATTATGCTTACATGTTCATCTTTAAGTAGAAATTGAGTAAAATTCTTAAAAGTTACAATTAAACAAATGACACTAACAGTGCAGACAATATAGTTTATGCTTCCAGTTGTTTACCAGTATGTTGATGTTGTCTTCTGATTTATTCACATTAACTCCTCTGGGCTCCAGTGTGCTTAGTTTTGAGATACGGAGTTAGCTTTAAGAATGACTGTTAGTGATTAAAATAAATCTATACATGCTCTCCCATTATTAACTAGGTTTTTATATTAGAGATATGTTTCCCCCATGGTCCATAAGAAAAGTTAGGAGAAGTAAGAATACAGTTAAAATTAATTACATATTAAGAGCATGGAGATAAATGATTATAATAAGATCACTTGAAGATAACTTTGATATCTACTTCAATCTTTTCTTAAGAATATTATGAAATAAGTTTATCCTGTATATGTGTTAGGTGTTTAATATAAAAATACACCAAATGAATTTCTCCACTATCTGTCCCAAAATACTGAAGTATTTATAGGTTGTTGAATTACCAGGCTCTCAGTTAACTCAGAAAGTTTTGGCATATTGTTCTTTGCTTGGAACCACTTCCTTTCAATCCCTAATCTTTCTCTCACTTATATTTCACATCTAAGTTTATAAGTCACTTTTAAAACCCCTGATTCTTTAAACTAAGGGATATTCCTATGCTATATATTTCCATAAATCCTTTTACTATCTTATTAGCAAGTAGAATATATCACATCTAAAATAATGCCTTAATTTCAGGCTCTTCACAATGGACTGCAGTCTTCTTTAGGCAGAATATTTATCCACATTTCCAGAAGCTAGAAACTTTGCTGTTATATCTACTATCTATCTTTCATCTAGGATCTATTATTAATATGTATATAGATAAATAACAGATAAGTATAAATATAGATAAATTTAATGAATGATGGGCTAGCATTTCTTGTGAACTGTTGAGTGTTAAAAGGGTTCTGGATTGCAAAACTAAAGGGAGAAGGATTAAAATCAGGAGTTTTTAGCTCACATCAGAGTATAAATATCTAAAAGACCTTTAAGAGGAGAAAGCAAAATTCTAAGGTAACTCAGGTCAAAAGTGGTTTGAGACATATTTGGACAAACCAAGTTTGGATCAAAAGATAGATCTCCATATACAGGCCAGAAAAATGCCCCAGTGCTAGTGCTGCAGAAGCCAAAGTCAGCTTCCTCAGCTCCAAAACCATGACTTTAGCTAGTTTAGTAAGCATTACCTGACTAGAACTTATTTCTGTGCCAAGCCAGAGAGGCAAAGCCAGATATTGGCTTCTAATTTTAGTTGAGAAGAGTACATGTTGGAGGTTGGTATTGTGGGGGCTGCCAATACCTCTTGTTGCCTTTAAGCAAAGTCTATGGCATAGCTCCTGGTTATGCTAAACTGAGCCTATATTTATCCCAATTCCAGGGGCTATTTTCCTGGTATATACATGCCATTGTGCTAATACAAAACCATGAAGTGAAGCAACAAAATGCAGGTGGACATAAATATAAATAATTGTTATAAAGTATAAAGAGCTAGACTTTTTAAACAGAATAGTGAGAAATTGTTTAGAAGCTATGATTGGAAGACAGGAAGCATTTGCTACTCTTTAACAGAGCCCTTAACACAGGTGACATGTGAGAGAATATAAACAGCTTCCAACCGGGAAGCCTTCCAAGATCTTGTCTTCAGGGACCTGTCAGATGTCAGTTAGGGCAGTAGTAAGGGGACTGTTCCCAGGACAGTTGAGGATATATGGAGGGACATTGCTAATGGCAGCTTGTCAGTTAGAGACACTGCATGACAAATGGTATTGGAGTGTAGGGAAAAGTAGAGAATTAAGATAGATTAGTGAGTGTTTACAATAGAATCTAAGTGGATAAACAACCTGGGGTATTGGAAATTCTAGTGTTATCCGTGGTGAATAGATTCCTTTTCACCATAACCTATTCCTTAGATGTTTTAGAGGAAGTCTTTTGAAACAAGAGAAATAACTCCAGGTTTGTGCAAAAAGTATTCAAGGACAACCTGGATGTGGATAATCTTAATAACCTCACCTTTGTGTATTTATTCTTCTCTTAAAATCAAAATGCATGAGATTGTTTTTTTAGCAAGGTACAGTTTTCAATTTTACACTTTTCTTTGCAAAATTGCCGTATTTCTGTTTTAAAAAGGAAAAGCAAGACACTGACCAATTCTTAATTTTATCATTATGCTGTGTTCTAGGGTTAAAACAAAACAAACATACAACAAAAACAAAATTAGAACAACTAACCAAAAGAACACTTCAAAGAGGTTCAAGCAGTTCTTTCCTCAGTGCATGTTTTCGTTGGCTTTGTAGAAAGCCAGTTGGTCATAACTATGTGGGTTTTGGGTACAAAAGTCAATTCAAGATGGATTAAAGACTTAAATGTAAGACCTGAAATCATAAAAATTCTAGAAAATAACATAGGAAAAACTCTTCAGCACATTGACCTAGGCAAAAAAATTATGACTAAGACCCCAAAAGCAAAGATAGCAGCGATAAAATAAATGGGACTTAATTAAACTACAAGTTTCTTTACAGCATAAATAAATAAATAGCCAACAGAACAAATGGACAACCTACAAAATGGGAGAAAATGTTCATAAACTCTATAACTGACAAATGGCTAATATCCAAAATCTATAAAAACTCACACAAATCAGCAAGAAAAAAAGTGAGCAAAAGACATGAACAGATTTTTTTTCAAAAGAAGATAGACAAATGGCCAAGGAACATATAAAAAAATGTTTAGCATCACTAATCACCAGGGAAATGCATATTAAACCACATGAGATACCACTTTACCCCTGTCAAAATGGCCATTGCTAAAGAGTTAAAAAAAAAACAATAGATATTGGTACATATGCAGTGAAAAGGGACAGCTCATGCACAGTTAGTGGGAATGTAAACTC
This sequence comes from Lemur catta, assembly GCF_020740605.2. Classification (NCBI taxonomy): domain Eukaryota; kingdom Metazoa; phylum Chordata; class Mammalia; order Primates; family Lemuridae; genus Lemur; species Lemur catta. The sequence goes on along the minus strand of NC_059139.1, from coordinate 17,027,662 downwards.
GTACAATTACTATGGAAAACAGTATGGAGATTCCACAAAGAACTAAAAGTACACCTACCATTCAATCCTACAATCCTTCTACTGGGCGTCTACCCAAAAGAAAAGAAGTCATTTGAGAAAAAAGACACTTGTACTCAAACGTCTATCACAGCACAATTTACAATTGCAAGGATATGGAATCAACTAATGTGCCCATCAACTGATGAATGGATGAAGAAAATGTGGTGTATGTATATGTTTGTGTGTATATATACACAGAGTACTACTCATAAAATGAAAAATAATGTCTTTTGCAGCAACTTGGATGGAACTGGAGGACATTATCCTGAGTGAAGTATCTCAGGAATGGAAAAGCAAATACCAAGTGTTCTCATTTATAAGTGGGAGCTAAAGGAGAGATGCATATGGTCATAAAGTGGTGTAATGGACATTGAGAACTAAGAAGGAGTGATGGTGGGAGGAGCATGAGAGACAAAAATCTACCTATTGAGTACAATGTACATTTAGTCTGCTGATAGGTACACTGAAAGCCTTGACTTCAGCATTATACAATCCATGCATGTAACAACAAAAATACCTGTACCCCCTATTTTTTTTGAAATAGAAAAAGAACACTTTGAGATTAATACATCATGTTTAGATAGTAAGCAATCCTTCAGACCCAATAACACTTTGTCTTATGTCTTCAGGGTGCTATAACAAAATACACTAAACTAGGTAGCTTTTAAACGGCAGAAATTTATTTCTCACTTTTCTGGAACCTGTTAGTCCAAGATCAGCGTGCCAGCATGGTCAGGTTTTGGTGAGGTCCCTCATCCAGTTGGAAACTACTGACTGCCCCCTGTGTCCTCACAGAGTGGAAGAATGAAACAAGCTCCCTTGGGCTTCTTTTATAAGGGCACTAATCCCATTTATGAGGGCTCTACCCTCAGGAGCTAACTAGCTCCTGAAGACCCCACCTCCTAATATTATCACTTTGGGGGTTAGAATTTTAACATATGAAATTTGGAAGGACACAAACATTCAGACTATAGCAGAAGTCCACTTTTAAGTCAGGTAGTTTTCAATTCTTTGTTTTCTACAAATTTAAAGAAAGTATCAAATCCACTGTCAGTTAATGGATAATTAAAAATAGCTGTAGATGAAAGAAACTTGTGTGATTGTCTTTTTTACTTACAACTCACAGATTGTTCAAAGGATTGAATAATATTCTTCTTGTTCTTATTTATATGAACAAAATTACTAAGCCTTTATATTTACAGAAAAAGAAAAGATCAAAAAGGGAATAGATGGTAAATACCATCTCATTTAGCAGCACATGAAATTTATTTTCATTATATGTGTATTAATTTTCAACAATACAGTCAACTTTTAGCTCATTAAGGGACATATTTTAAAATCTTTTTATGTTTAATAGCTATTTTCCAATTTTGAAGTTTATTCATATTGTTTCAATAAATCATATAATTAAAGCAATCTAGAAGAAAGCTTTTAGTAGTTTGAATTGTATGTCACTGGAACAAAAAAAATCAACTTTATTCAGAGAAGTATGATTATTTAGAGAATTTGAAGTATTTAGAAGATCCTTGTGGTATATAATTTTAAGAGAAAAACATTAAAAATAGACTTTGGTGGCTGGGTGCAGTGGCTCACACCTGTAATCCTGGCATTTAGGGAGGCTAAGGTGGGAGGGTAGCTTGAGGCCAGGAGTTCCTGGCTAGTCTAGGCAACAGGGAGATACCATCTCTACAAAAAATTAAAAAAAATTAGCTAGGCATGGTGGCACGCACCTGTAGTCATAGCTACTTGGGAAGCTGAGGCAGGAGGATTGTTTGAACTCAGGCATTGGAGGTTGCAGTGAGCTATGATCAAGCCACTGGACTCCAGCCCAGGCAACAGAGTGAGACCTTGTCTCAGTTAAAAGAAAAAAAAAGGATCTGGGTAAACAAGAAGTCAGTTAAATAGTTTTATCATTAAAAACAATTTGATCACACATAAATTTCAATTTTCATTAAAAACATTTGAAGGCATACACAAAAGTAGAAATAATAATATAATGAACCTACATAGGCCCATAAGTCATTTTAAACAATTGTCAATGTTCTATAACTCCACTGCTCCTCCTGGTTCATAGCCTATAGAAAATAACAGATATATTCTTTCACAGATGAATACTGCCATATGTGTCTCTAATGTGCACTTTTTATATGAACACAATAAATTATCAGCAAAGATAACAATAATTCTCTGATGGCATTAAATACCCAATTGATGTTCAGCTTTCCAAAATGCCTTGAAATTGTTTTAAAAATTTTTTGAGTTGTTTGAATCAGGACCCAAATAAAATTCATGAAACCTATATCTTATATTTGGTTGTTATACCTCAAGTTTTGTTTAATCTATACCATTTATTCATTCTTTTTTTATTTGGTAGAATTCTTCATATCCTGCCTGTGGTTGAATGCATTTTCCTTTGCTTTTATAAAGCATATACTCAACTGTATAATTGCCTACTATATTTGAGTATCCAAAAAGTATCTCAAAGTTAGTATGGCTAATAAAGAACTCATGCTGTATTGTGACCCCAATTCTGTTCCTACCATTATCTTTTCTCCATCTTTTAATGATGCAATCCACTCCTCTGCTCAGAAAAAAACTGTAAAATTATCATGAGTGCTCACTTTTCTTTATCCTCACTATTCTAAATCTAGAAGATATACTATGTGTACCTTCAGAATGCATGCCAAATCTATCCTCTTCTCCACCTCTCTGATGCTAAAACTCAAATTTTATGAACATCTATTTATAGCCTGCATTTGTTTACACTAACCTCCTTTTATCATTATTTTTCTTATAAAATATATTCTTCACAATATATAGCATTATCATAGAAATTCACATCTTCTGATAGGTTGTTTTGTTTGTTTGTTTGTGACAGGGTCTCACTCTGTTGCCCCAGTTAGAGTATAGTGGCATGATCATAGCCCACTGCAACCTCCAATGCCTGAGCTCAGGCAATCCTCCTGCCTCAGCCTCCTCTTGAGTAGCTTGGACTACAGGTGAGTTCCGATGCATCCAGCCAGATTCTTATTTTGCTTAGAGTTAATGTCATCTAAAATTATTTCCCGAATGATAACCAATGTTAAAACTGTTGTCCACCTCACTTTTTGACATTTTCTATCACATCCATTTCATTGTCCCACCTTGATTGTAAAAGTAGATCATGGATATAATCACTTACATGAATGTCACTCCCAAAACATAGCATCATGCACATGAGAGCCAAAGCCTTGACACTTTTGTTAAAAATTGTATTTTAAGTTGCTTTAAGAGTACTTAGCAAAAAATAAGAATTTAATAAGTGGTAGTTGAATGATGAATTTAGTAATAACTCTTGCATTTTATTAATTATAATCTTAACAGTTTTATTGAGACATAAGTCACATAATATAACATTTACCTTTTTAAATTGTACAACTTAGTGGTTCTTTGTATATTCAGAGTAACTATCACCACTATCTAATTTTAGAACATTTCATCACAACAAAAAGAACCCTCACAGAGATTATTCATTGCCTCCTATTATCCTCTACTCCAAGTGGAAACCACTAATTTACTTTCTCTATGATTTTTCCCATTTCATACACATCCAGTAGCATAATATGTAACCCTCCTGACTGACTTTTTTCCCTTTACATAATTCCAAGGTTCATCCATGTAATAGCATGTATCCATATTTTATATTTAATTGGCAAACAATATTCTATTTTATGAATATACATTATATTTATCCATTCATCAGTTGATGGGCTACTTCCAATTTTGTGCCATCATGAATAATGCTGCTTTGAACATTGTGTATGAAATTTGTGTAGATATGTTTTCAGTTCTCTTGGGTGTATAATTAGGACTAGAATTGCTTAATCATATGGTAACTCTAAAATTTTAGGAATTGCTGAATTGTTTTTGAAAGTAGTTATGCCATTTTACATTCTCAGCAGCAATGGAAGAAAGTTTCAATTTCTCTATATCCTTGCCAACTCTAGTTTGTCACTGTCTCTTTGATTATGGTCATTATAATGGTTGCAAAATAATATCTTATTGTGATTTTGATTTGTATTTTACTAATAACTAATGCTATTGAGGATCTTTTTATGTACTTGTTGGTCATTTGTATTTCTTCTTCAGAAAATTGACAATTCAAATTATTTTCCCATTTTTAATTGACCTATATGTGTATGTATTTTAATTTCTGAATTATAAAAGTTTTTATATATTTTGGACATCAGACTGTTATCAGATAAATTATTTACAAATATTTTTCTCATTCTGATATTGCCTTTTTATTTTCAAGTAATATTCTCTGAAATACAAAACTTTAAAAAAATTTTTTTTCTTAAGTTCAATATGTATATTTTTTTTCTTTCGACCTTTGTGTTTTGGGTTTCATATCTAAGAAACCATGGCTTTATTCAAGGTTAAAAAATTTACTCCTGTTTCTTCTTAAAGTTTTTTAGCTTCAGCCTACATTTATGCCTATGATTTATTTTGAGTTAACTTTTGTATGAAAAAGGGATCCAATTTAAGTCTTTTGCATTTGGATACCCAATTGTTTAAGCACAATTTTTTGAAAAGACTACGATTTCTCCATTGAATTGTTTTAGTATCATTATTAAAAATTAATTAAGATAAATATAAGAGTTTATTTCTGGACTTCCAATTATATTTTGTTGATCTGCATGTCTGTCTTTAAAACAGTGCCACACTGTCTTGGTTGCTTTACTTTGTATTATAGTAACTTTTAAAGTTGGAAACTGTTAGCCTTTTGATTTTGCTCTTTGTTATAAAGATTGTTTTGAATATTCTGAGTCTGGTGCAATATCATGTGAATTTTAGAATTGGTGTGTCTATTTCTCAATATAAAGCCATCTGGCTTTTGGTAGGGATATTGTCCAGTCTGTAGGCCAATCCCTAGAGCATTGCCATGTTAACAATTTAAGTCTTTCAGTTCACAAACATAGAATGTGTTTCCAATTATTTAGATATTTTTAATATAAATGTCTTTCAACAATGTTTTGTTCTTTCAGTGTGTAAGTCTTGAACTTCGCTAAATTTACTCCTAATTATTTTATTCTTTTTGATAGTATTGTAAATGGAAATTCCTTCTTAATTACATTTCCAGATGTTTATCGCTAGTGTATAGAAATACATTTGATTTTTGTATGCTGAGTTATATTCTGCAAATTCTGAAATAATTTAGTAATTATTATGGTTATTATTATTAAGATTTTCTTTATGAAAGGTTATATAATATGAATAGAGATACTTTTACTTCTTCCATTCCAATCTGTATGTTTTATTTATTTTTCTTGCCTAACTGTCCTGCCTAGAATATCCAATACAATGTTGAGTAAAGAAGGTGAGAGATGACATACCTGCTGTCTTCTCATTCTAAGGGAGAAAGTATTCAACCTTTTGCCATGAGTTGTTAGCTGTGGGTTTTTAATAGATGCCCTATCACATGTTGAGAAAATTCCTTTCATTTTTTTTTTCGTTGAGTGATTTGATGATTAAAGATGGTGCATTTTGTGAATTGATATTTCTGTACCAATAAAATGATCACATTGTTTTATCCTTTATTCTATTAATTTGATGTTTTATTTTGACTTTTTAAAATTAAGCCAAACTTGCATTGCTGATATAAATCTCACTTGATTATGGTGTATGACCCTTTTAAAATCAATTTGTTAGATTCAGTTTGCTAGAATTTTTTCTAATAAATTTTCATCTAAATTTATAAGAGATAATCTGTGGTAGGCTTACAGTGTTTTTCAAATCTTGGACTTCCATGTAATGTACACTGATATGGAAAATTCACTAGAGTGGATTAATAGCAGAGTTTATTTGTCAGAAAAAAGAATAAGCAAACTCAAAGGTCGTTTATATGAGAACATCCAGTCTGAGAATCAGAAATAAAAAAGAATGAAGAAAAATAAACAAAGATTCAGTCACATGCGGAGTATCATCAAACATAGCAAGGGGAGATGGTTTATGAAATGGGAGTCCCAGAAGGAAATGGAAAAAGATGCATAAAGAATATTTGAAGAAATAATGACCAAAACCTACCCAGATTTTTGAAAACATTAAGGTACACATGCAAGCAGGAGCTTCTTGAAAAGCCCCACACCTGATCTTCCTCTTCCAGTGAATGGGCCTTCCAGAGGCCTGGAACCAGGTTGCTGAATTCAACAGTTACTGTGGTTGTGATTCTTTTGGTTTTAAAGATGACTACAGAGCTGGGGAAAGATTATAGTAGGGCAATTTAAAATACCACACAGCTTGCTGTTCTCACCAAGATTTAGCCATTTTTCTTGAGTAAATTCTCCTTGGATTATTGCAAAGAATCTGAAAGAATCTCAAGACTTTTAAAAATGTTGACTTTGACTTTTTTTTTTTTTTTTGGCCAATGTTGTTATCGCTTTTGTGAAAAAGCAGTTTTTCACAAATTATTACCCTGTCCTTCCAGAATTGTTTCCCCTTATAGTGATTACATTTTGTTCTCTGTTTTTAAAGGCAAGGATATAATTTATTAGCAATATGTCACCTACACTAGCATAAGACATTTAAGAAGTTCTGTAGTTATTGCAGAATTATTAGAAATTTAATTAGCATATTAACCTTAAGAAAAAAAAATTTTCTCAAGAATGAAATCATATTGTAACACATTTGTGCACCTCCGTACACAGAGAGACATACGCATACTCTAATACATGAATTTATCTTTTAAAGATGAAGTTACTCCATGTAATTGTTCGCTACTATAAAGTCAAATTATATTTAATCAAATCAGGCTTCCCCAGACAGTGATATGTGTTTTATTTCCAGAAATTAAAATGACAAGTTTATAAATGAAATAGTTCAACTTAGCTATAATGCATTTTGTGTATTTTGTTCAACTCCGGAAAATTTTTTTCATTTTTCTTTCTCTAGTTTTCTGCTTATATTTTCAGAATACTCAACAGTTAATTCTACTCATATTTTTGGAAAAATTTATCTTCAATAAATTTCTTATAAGTGGGGCTGAAAACTAAATCAATTCTATGACTTACACAAATTGCATATCAATATATTATATTTTTAAAATTTATATCAATGCTATACATTTTATAAACTGTACTATAGCCTATTTGGAAAAAAAAATGTAATTTTTAATTCAACAAATTGCTACTGTAGGTTAAACACTATTCTAGGCATTGAAGTTACGGTGAGAAAAAAACGTCTGTAATCACTGAGTGTTATTCTCTGGGAAAATAAATATATGTAAGATTATGTAAGACAATGATAAATTCCACAAGTGCCCGAAAAATGTTAGGGTGTTAGGTAGACAGTGAGGGAGCTTCAGCCCTGCTGAGGACAAAGGTGGGCTCCCTGAGCAATTACCACACCTGGGGGAGGGGAGAATGCCCTACAAATCTGCCAATCAGAACTTAGCATGCCAACTGCAAAAAAATGCAGAGGATTCCCCAGTCCACAGGCACAATAGGGTCTGGAAGTTGGTCTAGAACAACCTAAGGCTATTTATCATGTCATTAGCTTACATCTGCATTGTGGTGCACACCCCCCACCACCACCCAGTGGGATTTCAGAGAGCTTCATGGGATCCACATGCGTAGTAAGACTCAGGTTATATAACTACCAACTGTCCCTCAAAGTGGTTCGGTGGTGATGTTTGAACCATGAGGAGGACCCAGCATTTAGGCAATATAAAACAGGACCCCAGACCAAAATCAGGCTCTCTTGTTATGAGAGGGGGCCCACTCACTTTCTGTGGTGAAGGTATCTTACTGTACTCAGTGAACTTCACCTCTGCTTGTCTTACTTTGACGTGTCTGGCTACTCTTCGGCCAAGAGCACCCTAAGAACCGAGGACAGACAACTACAACCCGACAAGCGCATAGCAAACGAAGGGGATTCTATCATAGAAAGAGTGGATTTTATTTTGTAGAGGGCACATTTGAGTAGACATCAGAATTTTTCTGAACCTTGGTAGAGAGGGATGTGCTGGGAAGGGGTTTTTGCTGGGTGTGTGGGGAGGAGACACATGCAGACCCCACACACGACCTTCCCAGGACATCCAGTCCTGACAGCACTGCCTTCACCTGGGTTTCAAAGCGGGCCCACACTCCAACAGAAGGGGTCAGTAAAATGGAATGTTTTAATTAAAATGCAGCTATTTCAGTTTCTTTTTCTCCCTCAGTTTCCATCACCTGTGTCCTTCATTCCCTGCCCCTAGGTGATAAATATAACATAGATGCAGGTTGGCTGGTAGATATGAGTGAAATGTTTTATTTTGATTATGTCTTAGGTTTTTAAAATTAAAGATACAGAATAACTATCAATGAAGAGTGAAGAAATACAGAAGATTTGACCAAGGGAGCAAGTCTGAATATGGTTTGAATATCATTTTCAGTGTGTAAGATGGTGATTAGTCAGGGTTCTCCAGAAAAACAAAACAAAACCAATAGGATATGTGTGTGTGTGTGTGTGTACACACACAAAAATAGTGGTGGGGAAAGATTTACTATAAAGAATTGGCTCAGGTGATTGTGGAGGCTGACAAGGCCCCATATCTGCAGAGCAAGTCAACAAGCTGAACACCCGAAAGAGCGGATGGTGATGTCACAGCTCCGGTCAGAGAGCAAGCAGGCTCAAGACTCCAGAACAGTTAATGTTTCAAACTTGTCCATTCCCCAGACAGTGCGCATCGCACTCATCATGTAGCTGTACCCCCACTGAAGCTCTGACTCGGGGGGATGGGCAGGACACGGGCAATATATATAACCTGAACTTTTGTACCCCTATGATAAGCTGAAATAAAAAAAATAAAAATAAGAAAAACTTTAAAAAAAGAGTTAATGTTTCAGTTCAAGTCTGGAGGCGGGAACAAAGCCAGTGTCACAGTTTGAAGGCTATTAAGCAGGAAAATTTCTTTGTTATTGGGGGAGGGTGTGCCTTTTTGCTCTCCAATGGGTTGGATGAGGTGCTCCCACATTAGGGAAAAAAAATCTGCTTCACTAGCTCTCCCAATTTAAATGTTAATCTCACACACAAAAAGTCTTTGCAGAAACATTCAGAATAGTGCTATTCACCTTGGTGAACTAGTCAAGATGACATAGAAGGTAATCACCACCGATGGCAAATTTTTACCAAATTGTAAGTTTTCTAGGCATGACAGTCCTGTTTAATGTCTGCAGTCACGAATTGAAAGTAAAGTGAGATTATTACGCAGCACAATTCTGTTTCCATCCAGCCAATAAGCCAGAGATTGTGACTCAACCAGGCTTGGGGTTTTCCTACATAAAGTAATGCTAGGATTGGCAAAGCTTTTTTCCTGCAAAAAGCTACATGGTAAATATTTCATGTGTGAGGGCCATACTGTCTCTGTGGCAACTGCTCATGCCATTGTAGCATGAAAGAACACAGACAATAACGAAGCCGATGAGTATGGCTGTGTTCCAATAAAATTGTATTTATAAAGACTTGTGAGCCAATTTGGTTCCATAGGTGTAGCTACCCCGAATTCTGATGAAACGGAGGAAGAGAAAGGCAGGTGTTACGGTTGTTGGGTGGATGCTTAAAGAGTTGCACATGCCATGAAAAATGCTGGAAACAGCATTAATTTGAATCTCATACATGAATAAATTGTGTTTTTGACAATTTGAATGTATTTTAACCTAAAATCAGTTTGTGTTCAGTAATATTAAAGTGAAAGAACATTTCCAATAGGTAAAAGACCAATATAAACTTTCTCTATTAAGAGAGAATATATTCGTCCCTCACACTGATGATTGATATTCCTTCTACTAGGTTTCCATGTGTATCTGGCAGGGTTCGCCAGAGAAAAAGAACCAGTAGGATATGTATACATATATGCATATGCATACATACATTCATACACGTAGTATCACTATGCGGTTTCTATCTTCAGAAACAAAATATCCACTTTTCTATCCAACGTTAAAACTGAACATCTACTATATATGAAATGTAATTCTAATACATGTCTACACTATATACATCTATACTGTACTCAATGCTTAACAAGAAGGTGAAAGTATTTGTATATACAGAGGCCATTACAATAATTGCTTTCAATAATTTTTGCTAAGGGTGAAAATGCATTTCTCCTTTACTAAGAATCCAGAATGATTTTCTGAAATATAATAAACATTGACTTTGGTTTTTTTTTATTTAAAATTATGAGTTTGCATATCTTTGATGATAAAAATTCAAACCCTAGATCCTTGATTACTCTCTCTAATTTCTAGACAATTTGACAACTTCAAGAACATTAAGATAAATGTTGATGTAGGAACAAAGAGTAAAATAATCAAGACAACTAATTTAAAATAGCAGGAGGTTGGAAAAATATTTGCTGAATCCAACCACATTTAATCATTCGGAAAGACAAGCTGACAACTTCAAGTTATACAGAAGTCTGAGACATAAAATAAGATTTATTTTTGAATTCCAGACAATACTATTTACCACATAAGTAAGATACATGGAGAACGAGGGGCAGAGAGGAGAAGAGGCAGAGCAGGAGGGGGAAGAGGAGTCGAAGGAGATAAAAAGGAGAAAGGAAAAGAAGAAGAGAGTGAAAAAAGAAAAGGGCAGATGGGCAACGTGAAGGAGGAGAAACTAAAACAGCACAGCCAAAGAAGATACAGCAGAAGTAATGAAAGGAGAAAGCAGAGGAAGAGTCAGGATAAAGAGAAAAATAAAGAAAAAGGAAAAAGAGCTGGAACAGTGTGAGCGATAACACCTGATGGATTTTCAGACTTCATCTGTTATCTTACATGTAAATTAGAACCAGGAATAAAAGTCATTAGCATTATATTTGCATAGTCATATCAAAAATACTGATAATTCTTGTAATAGATATGAATCATATATTTCTTTTACAAAATAACAAATAGGAGCTTTGTGGGAAAAGCAACATAATTTTTTTAAAATATTATCAATAAAATTCTTTATTCATCTCTTTTAAAAATTACATTATGTAGATTGTCAAATACAAAAAAGCTATGACTTGCAAGCAATTGCATCCATATCTGAATGTATATTTATCTAACTATATATACATATATATGTAGATATCAGGTGGTATGTGTGTATATGTCTCTTACATATATATTCATACCAAAATTATTTGAAATAAAGTGTTTTCTTTAGTACAAAATTAACTTCTTTCAAAAATTTGAGGGATCTACAAAAATCTCTCTCTTTTTTTGTTTTTATTTTTAAGTGATATCTGAATTTTATAAGTGAGGAAAGTAAAAAAAGTAACAATTGGTCTTTCTCTTGATAGGATTACCACAGTTCAATGTTCATGTTTTAGTTGTTATTCGAGGAGAGTTTAATAAGTCAGCTCCATAGAGTAGCTGCAATGCGATAAGGAAATCACAAAGGAAAGTGCAGCCCTACTGGGCTAGACACAACAGGACAGTTCTACCAACCTCAGGATTGAAGGATGAAGGAGCTAGAAAGGAAATAGCTACTGACTGGGAGATAATATTCACAAAAGACATATCTAATAAAGCACTATTACCTGAAATATACAAAGAATCCTTAAAAATCAATCATAATAAGACAAACGACTAATTTAAAAAATTGGCCAAAGACTTCACTAAAGAAAATATACAGGTGGCAAATAAGAATATGAAAATAAATGCTCCACAACATGTCATCAGGAAAATGCAAATTAAGACAACAATGAGATACCACTACACACCTATTAGAATGGACAAAATCTGAAACACAGACAACACCAAATGATGAGGAGGATGTTGAGCAACAGGAGCTCTCACTCATTGCTGACGAGAATGTAAAATGGTATAGCCACTTTGGTCTTACTATGTGACCCACCAATCATGCTTTTTTGTATTCACTCAGAGAAATTGAAAATTTATGTCTACACAAAAACCTGCACATAGGTATTTATAGCAGCTTTATTCATAATTTCCAAAACTTAAAAACAACTAAGATGCCCTTCAGTAGGTGAATGTGTAAATAAACTATGATACATCCAGACAGTGGAATGTTATTCAGGACTAAACAGAAATGAGCTATCCAGCCATGAGAAGACATGGCATACACTAAATGCATACCTCTAAGTGAAAGAAGCCAATCTTATTCCATGTGATTCCAATTGTACAACGTTTTTGAAAAGGCAAAACTAGGAGACTATAAAAAGATCAGTGGTTGCCAAGGTTTGGGAGGGTAATGGAAGGGATGAATAGGCCGAGCACAGGTGGTTTTTCAGGAAGTGAAAATACTTTTTATGACATAATGATGAAAACATATCATTATACATTTGTCCAAATCTATAGAATGTACAATACCTAGAGTGAACCCTAATGTAAATTACAGACTTTGGGTAATTAGTATTTGTCAATATAGGTCCATCAACTGGAACAAATGTATGTCTCTGGTGGAGAATGTTGATAAGGGCACAAGTAGCACAAATGTACCACTCTGGTGGGAGATGTAACAAATGTAATACTCTGATAATCCATCTGTAGATGCAGGTGAAGCCTCTATACCTTCCTGTCAGTTTTTCTGTGAATTTATAACTGATCTGAAAAAATAAAAGTTGTTTGTTTGTTTGTTTTTAAATCATGGAGAAATCTAGTTAAAAAAGATTCTGACTCAGTGAGTCTGGAGAAATGATGAAGACTTTCCTTTTCACAAGCACAAGGAGAGAAACATTATGAATCTTGACTAAACAAGGGTCTTATTGCAAAATGTCACATTGTATCACACTAAATTCCAAAGAAACATTTTCATATCTTCTATAGATCATTAATATTGCTCCGCTTTGATCAGCTTCTAATTTTGAAAAAGTAAAAATGATTCTTCCGCAAATATAAAATAAATAGCATCAAAGATTTTATTTAACTCATTAGTTAATGAGGGGGAAATAAGGTGTTATCACCAATTTAAGTGGTTATTGAGAAATTGTACAAATATACCTCAAACACAGACAGAGATATATAAATACAGACAGAAAGAGACATTTTACAAAAAGTGTTAAGCTACAATTATTTGGTTAAATACAAAATGGATATGTTTTACTTCTTTACAAGAGAATAAACCTTAAAGGTTATCTGTTCCTCCAGACAGAAATTATTTGCATCTCAACCAGCTAGAGATTTACAAGTTCAGTTTGCCCCTACAGAGCTCTAAAATAGGTAGAAAGTAGGAAATCAAGCCCGATACTGCACTGAAGGAGCACCTAGTAATTTTTTTTGTCTATTTCCAAGTTTCAGATAATATTTGTGACACTTTTCACATACCGTTGATTTAATAGGGACCATACATTAAAATAACTATTTATTTTATTTTATAATAATCCAGTAATTAGATTTATGTATTTTTTCATTAATTTTCTAATACATGGTTTAAAATAAAATGATACTCAATATATGAAAAGAATGATTAAGTCCAACATTAATATTTTAAAATTTTTATATCAATGAATCTGTACAAGAATCATTATGTAATAACTATTCTTTTAAATAAGATATTTAAAATTAGTTTTGTTTACATTTCAGACATTGTCTTAGGATCTTGAGATATACTAGGAATTCTTCAAATAGATTAGAAAAATATGATAATACACATAATAAATATATAAATAATATAGTATGTGAGGTGATTGGTGGTTATAGGATGAAAAAAATTAAAATGGTTAGGAAGCTAAAAAATGGGGAATGAATTGTACTTCTAAATGGTTTTGTCGGGATAGCCTAATGAAGAAGGGGACATCTGGACAGACAGAAGTAAGTAGCATGTAGACATTGCAGGTGAGAGACAAGACAGAGAGAACACTCAGTCCACAAAACCTAAGGCAGGAGTGTCATAGGCTTGCTGTCCAGGGCAAATTACTAATCAAACCTATCCATTAAAATGTCAAGGAAGGCTCAAAAATAGAGTATCTGATAAATAGCTAAACAGTATTATTTTTATTTGATATTTCTTATAGTGTATTACCCAATATGTCTCATATGGCTTATTGTAAACAAGAGCGTGTGATTCTGAAATGCTTAATATACAAGTTGAACATTTTTGAGTGCTTTCTATAGAATTAACATAATTTAAATGTATCCTCTTATTAGTACTAAGTATTTATTAGATTATTTTCCCTTAAAAAATATTTTTCTCATTCTTTCAAATTACCTTGATTATATTCCCAAATACAAATAAAAATGAAGAACATTTGAACACATACTTAACCCTAAAATTTATTAATTAAATAAATGTGCTTCTTTTTATTTCCTTGTTTTTTTATAAGTTTCAAAAGTTGTCTAATATAAAACATTTCTAATTTTTAGCTTGTCATTGTAGTAATGCATACTAAACCAGTATAAAACAATTGGTATTACTGTGCAATATAAACTAGTTTGACTTTTCTTTGTAAAATTACAATATTTAATGTCAAAAACATTTTTTGCCTCGAATTCAAGCTAGTAAGTCACTTAAAAATATGCAGTTTGAAACAAATTCACGTGGTTAAATATTTACTTATTTTAGAAAATGGGCATTTACTATTATTATCCCCAAGTTAAGAATAGAAAGATGATATCTTGAGTTTTTCTGGGATCTTAGTTATTAAAATTGTATGTAGTTTTATACTTAAATTATTTTAATAATTTGGTCTTTGGAAATTAAAATCACAAAGAACTTTAAAATATATATTTAAAAGTTATTTGACTTATCCAAGATAAGTGCATACTTGAAAAGAAACGAGCTTTATTTTTGAAATACAAAGCCTGGAAAAGTCACCTTCAAAGGATATTAATCATGGCATTGATAAATATGTAACAGATGTATTCCTGATACTTGGTTGCTATTTAGCATGAGAATATTTGCTCTCTCTGCATTGGGTCCCTCACATCTAAGTAGCCCCAGGTGCAGTACACATGTTCAGTAACTATTGTGAAAATAATAAAGTTTGGATTAATGTCTAGATGTCTAACAGAGATAATTAAACACATTTGGTATATTTTCTCTTGACACACCTGGTTAATGCTCATAAGAGTAGTGTTATTAGTAAATATATTTTTAAAAATAAGCCCATTTATTCCATGGAAAGATTAAATTATTTAAAGTGAAATGACCTTTTTTGCTTACAAGTCTGTTGTAACTATATTCTTTCAATACACTTTCAAACATCTTTATAAAAACATTTAAAAAATAAGATGTATATGCTTCTTTGTTAAATTTAAGAGTAAAGTTTTTTTTTCCACCTAAACTGAAATACAAGTAAGGGTCATTGATTAACATGAAATAATGGAGAGTAATAAGTCAAATTTATTTTATATATTGAATTAAAGATGAATATACATTAATACCAGCATTAATTCCACAGATACTTATTAAAATTTAAATATATCAAGTTATATAAAAATTCTAAATCTCTTTGCATAATGAGAAATATTTATTTTTCTCAAGGAATATAATGGTGACAGAATTAAATCAACAATTATATGTGTAGAATATAAGGGGACACAAGTTAAAGGTGGAACCATTTTTACATTGAAGTTAGAAATGGCTTTTGAATAAACATTAATAGTTAGTTATTTTGTGTACTAAGGTATCCACTCAAACACATAATTTGTTTTTCACATATGGTGCACCTGCCTTGTTTCTCAGAAATACATTTTAAACAATGAATTCACAGGTGCAGGCTGAAACAAAAATGTTTCTAGTAACAGTACACAATAGAAAGTGTAATTATTCAGTGTTTAGGTAAACTAATCAATAAAGGCAAGAAAATATTCCATCACTTTTCAACAAAACATTGGGTTCTAGATATAGAAGACTGAAGGGGAAGAAACTGGGATTAATTATAGGTAAAGGGAAGCTGAAAGTTCTGATAATACATAGTTTTCTCCAGAGAAAAATAAGCAGAAAACAATATCAACAAAATTGAGCAAACAAAATGATGAAAAAATAATTCATCACAGAGATACAGACATTTGGAAATGAATTATTACAGTAACTGATACATTCTAAGGAAATCATTAGGCTTTCATCCATAATGGTTAAAATCATGGATTCTGTTTAGATGATCTAGGTTGAATCAGCTCTACAATTCTGCACCTTGATATTAGACAAGTTACTATATCTCCTGGTGCCATCTATGAAATAAACCGTGTCGTGATACTTTACAGGTTTCATGTGTAGATTAGATGCAGCCTTGCTCAGCATCATGTCTGGTAAAGGGAAATTTCTAAATAAACGTTCGCCATTATTTTTATTATGAACAGATTAGAAATGTATCTATAAAACAGAAGGTAAAAATTCAAAGGAGACATATGGCTAAGCTGCTTTTAAAAAGATGAAAGGTAAAGAAATGAGTGATTTTTTTTTAAAAAAAAAGGTTTAAAATAAACTGTAAATAAAAAGGCAGGATTTAAATAGTTCTTAGCATATTAAAAAGTAGAACTGACACTAGGGATAATTGTATTTGTGATGTTTTCCCAATGGAGAAGAAAGGATGGAAATAAAAACAATGAGAAATGTTAAGCACTGTGGCTGGTAATGGAAAGGGGAAATTAGAGTGCCGAATGTGTCTCGGCTATATCTCACAGTGTTTATCTGTGTGATTCCAGTACGTTTTTCTCTCCTTTAGCACTCTAATAAGGGCAATTTTTCCCTTTTCAAACAAACACCAAGCTAGAAAGTGGTTCATGAATCTGCAAGCTCAAGTCCCAGTCTACAGCGCAAGTTTTGTCGTACCATGGATGAAATATGCTTCCCGTAGTGTGACTATTTTCTTTTTCTTCTTTAAATAATTTTATTGAGGTATAGCTGATACACAAAAACTTCACATATTTAATGAGTACAGTTGGAGTTTGGGCATATGCAAACACCCATAACACCAAAGGAAGCTTTGGGAGGTGTCCATTATCATTAGAGTGATTTCTTTTGTTTCCACTATTTTTTCCCTCTACTCATTTGAAAGATGAACCCTTAGAAGAGTTACTGAAACTCTCTGTATTTCACGTACCTACACTGCAAAAATAGGTTGGGAGTTACTTGCCCACCTGGAGGTTGTTACAAAATTTAAATTGGTATAATGTATATGCATTTCCACCCATGGAAAACAGTCATTGCTATCATTTTTTTCTTCATTCATAGTTGAATTTGTTTTTAAACGTATTGTGAATTTATACTTTTATAGTTGAATTTGTTTTTAAACGTATTGTGAATTTATACTTTTAACTAGCAAATGAAAAAATTAGATTTTCTTATATTTGTAATATGAATGATAGATTTAATATAATGAAAAATGCATATATATTTGTATGCAATAGACTAAACAGTCTGGCTTTTAATTTCCAATTCTTTTACCTAATGCATTACCTAGAATTATGGTTTACTGAATGACAATTTTCCACACAGGAAATATATCAATATTGATATCTATATCTATGTATATGTTTATATCTATCTGTATTTTTATATCTAGGAATTTTACATGTATGTATAGATCTATATATCTCCTAAATATAATAGACTGTGATAGCGTGAGATGTAATGGACCTATATTAGTTTAGTGTGTAAACTTATAAGCGAATTTTTTTGAATAGGAAATGATATTGGCACATAGTTTATGTTAACCAAAGGGAGTAGATATAATAGTAATGGCTATTGGATTCACTTCAGTTTCCAAATATATCTTGGCAGTAATTTTTATACTTAGAAAACTACAATGCCTTAATGGGTCACTGAATTCTTAACACACCGCAACAGAAATATGTTAAATAGTACCCTAAAGGTCTAGTGATTAACACCCAACTATAGTCAGTAAAAGTTAGTTCACTTGAAATTCTACCTCTCTCAATTCTCCTAGCCTACTCAAACCCATACATGCTGAATAGTGATAATTCATGTTCATAATGATAACTCTGAGGAACTGTAAGACTCTACTGTGCTTTCTGACTCTTTGAAGAAATAATGATATGTTTGACAGAGGTTAGAACTGAACTAATTTTAATATGCTCCAAGACTTTTCAAATGGCTAATCCTCATATTCTCCAGGAAATATAATAATTAACCAAGGTTTCTCATATTCCTTATAGTATTTTAGGTAATTAAATTTACTGTATGGAGAATTAATTTAAACTGTGAGTAGTAGAACCCAATGATCTTTTATTTGAAATAAAAAAAAAAATCTCCTTGGGCAGTTTACTTAACTTTTGTTCTGATTTTTCTTTTCATTTATAAAGATGTAATATTGATTTGCAGGTTGCTGGGTTAAAGTGTCTGTCATGCAACAGGAACATGTAAATGAGTTGCTCTTATACTTGCCATTCTACAATATCAGTTCATTCTCTAACACTTACTGTTAGAGAAGACGAAAGCAGTGTGGTCTAGAGGAACAAGTGTCAGATTATTTTTTAGCTAGTCTATATTCAAATCTTGTTTTCATATTTATTAATCGGGCTCCTGAACCACAGGGAATTTTTTTCTTCATATCTACAGTAAGGTTATGGAAGTTCTGTGACCTATAAATATGACATAATTTTATATATTAGGAGTTGGTAATTTATAACTATTTAATATTTATGTGATTTTTGATATAGCTTAAAACATTTGCCATAAACTAGTCAGAAGCAATTGAACAATTTTTTGAATGTGTATAATAAAGGTACATTATAAAGTTTAAGTTCCATACATTATGTAAATATTAATATCCTCAAAAGTGAATTCAGAAGTTTGTAGAACTAAAATGATGAAGTATGCATATAAAGAAAGAAAGGATCCCCATTTCTTTTGTACAGTCAATTTCATATCTATAATGAAAATCAGAAAGCATTATTTTTGTTGTGGAGGAAAAAAACGTGGTTTATTATCGTTAAAATGCCATTTCTACTCATTATATTTTAAACAATGTAATCATTTTATGAAAAGTTGCTTATATGCTCAACAATTAATATATACACAGTTTTGATGAAGATAGTCATAAACTAGTCTGCAATTACTATTGTTTGATTTTAAGAAAACAAAATGATCTTATTTTGTGATGAGTGTCAAGAAAGCACAAAATTATAGTTTGTTTAGTTGAATATACAATATGCAAAACGTTTCTGTTTTGAATATTGTTGACTTGTGAAAAAATAATAAATTTTCCAGATGCAGATGTTCCTACAATTGGACAATTCTCAGTGAAAGGTAGTGAAGATTAAATCAAAGTGTATGTTAAAAATAGTCAAATTGTTTTCTTTATCTTCAGATATACCTTCTTAGTCTTTAAAGGAACTATAATTGTATATAGAATACATATGGCTATTTATAATTATTCTATTAAAATTTAGTGAAGGGAAAGGAGAGTAGAAACTGAATATTAGATACTTGTCTTCTGGTAACAGGTTAAGATATCAGTAAAATTCAAGCAATCATCATTCTACATATTTACTGTCAAAGTATCTTGTGTCCTTTAGCTACATTCTGGGGTCAATAAATGACATGTTTCACAATTCTTTGTACAATGATTTATTCCCCTTAAAACTAATGAGTCAGAATCCAAATTTAAATATGGAGAAAATGAAAAGAAAACGATTTTGAACCCTAACCTCAAAACAAACCTTTCAGTACAAATTGCACAGAGGTCGCACAATGGAAGAATATTATGTGGGTTTGTCATTGTATCAAATCTAGACAGAAAAAAACAATTTAGCAACAGAATAATGAACTATTTTTGTTTCAAAGATGACTAATTGCTGCAAATCAAGTAACTGTAGTCAGTTTGGTAGTGTGAATTGAAATAGATGGGCTTAATATTGCTTGTTAAAGCTAAAAATCAAGTGTTTTAAGCCATTGCATGCTATTTTGGGACAAAATATTACTGTTACAGTATGTGATAGGTTAGAGATGGAAAAAATCATGGTAGTTCTAAAAAAGCATGCTATTGAATTAAAGATGGTAATGAAAAAGACTAAAGACTGACACACAGCAGATAGTAACATCCCTTATGTAATGAGGAATTGAAAGGCAGTAGGTAAGTGTGCCTATCTTAATCAGTTTGGGTTGTTATAACAAATTACCATAGACTGTGTGGCTTAAATGACAAACGTTAATTTATTATAGTTCTGTTGGCCTGAAAGGCCAAGATCAAGGTGGCAGCAGTTTCATTGTCTTCAGAGGTCCTGTTCCTGGTTGGAAGAAGGTCATCATCATTTTGTACCCTTATATGGTAGAAAGCCAAGATAGAGAGCAAACTCTTCTGTCTCTTCTTATGAGGACAGGAATCCCATTTATGAGAGTTCCACTCTCACGACTTAATTACCTCCCAAAGGCCCTACCTTCTAATGCCATCATGATGAGTATTAGGATTTCAACATATGAATTTTGGGAGGACACAAACATTCAGTTTATAACATCTGTCTAATAAAGTACACAAGCTTTTCATTCATTTTATTTTCTCCCTGAGTTTTTCTGTTTCACTTTCTTCATTTCCTTTTCTGATGTGAGAGACTTCAGAAAGAAAAGGAATACACATATAGATCTCTACCCTGGCTGAACATCTGTATCACATGGGAAGAGCTGTTGGTGTTTGCTTTGCTTTGTTTTTGGTAATGGATTACCTCATCACCAGAAAATAAAACTCTAAAGCATTCATTCTCCAAACTGGATGAATTTATAATAACCTACAAAATAGTAAAAAAGAACATATGGGGAAGAATATATTGCTGAATATTTATTGGATGTTAATAAACTGAGGAAACAACTTTGGGGAAATTGCAGCTACAGACCATGTTCAGTCAAGGCAGTTTCTCCAGGGAAGACAAAGTCATCAATAAAATAAATTCTAGAATAGCAGGCTATAGAATTTTCCCTCGTGATATTAATGTTAGAAAAATGCCAATAAAAACTTTTGCAATTAGGATAATAATATATTATCATAGAGATAAGAGTGGAAGACTGGAAACTGAGAATTGCAAGGAAATTAATGTAGCATGGATAGTTGCTCTTATAAACAGTATATGACCTGTACAGCAATGAAAGTGAAGCCTCTTTTTAAATATAGAACTCACATTCAATTTAACAGTAGGATGCTAGTAATATATAAATTTAAGTGGAAATGAAAATGTAAAACTTTCAATATGCAAGAAATAACTAAAGGAGACCTAAAGAAAAATTTTAGGCAAAATCCAGAGTGAAGATGTTCCATTACTTAATATTTCTAATATTTATAAAATATTCTGAATTATTGAAGGGCATTAAATGTTATTCTCTCTGGAAGATGATAAGGACTTGTGTGGTGCACATTTACCAAGTATTTAGAAAACAAATATTCCCATTAATAACTGGGAGGGAATATCTCCTAATTAAGTTTCAATTTTTCCATATGGATTTTAGGCAGTGAAAAAATCATGGCAAAGTAGAGCCCCCTAAACGTCTGCATTTTAAATTTATTTCAATATATTTGAAGGGGTACAAATTGAATTCTGTTACATACATATATCATATAGTGATGAAGTCGGGGCTTCTAGTGTACCCATCACTCAGATAATATACATTGTATCTAACAGGTAATTTTTCATCCTTCACCCCTTTAGAAGATCCAATGTCCATTATACCACATTGTTTGTCCTTGCATAGTCATAGCTTAGCTCCCGTTTATAAGTGAGAATATGTGGTATTTGCTTTTCCATTCTTAAGATACTTCACTTAGGATAATGTCCTCCAGTCCCATCCATATTGCTGCAAAAGACATGATTTCATTCTTTCTTATGGCTGAGTAGTACTTCACGATATGCATATACCAAATTTTCTTTATTCGCTCATTGGTTGATGGGCACTTTGGTTGATTCCATATCTTTGCTACTGTGAATTGTGCTGCAATAAATATATGATAGCAGGTATCTTTTTGATATATTAATTTCCTTCCCTTTGCATAGATACCCCGTAGTGGGATTGTGTATAAACATTCCCTTTTCATCTCATCCAAGCCAATATCTATTGCTTTTTGACTTATTAATCATGACTATTCTGACAGGGGTAAGTTAGTATCTCATTGAGGTTCCAATTTAATTTGCATTTCCCTGATGATTAGTGATGTTAATCATTTTTTCATACATTTCTTCGTGAATTTGTATATCTTCTCTTTAAAAATTCCCATTCATGTTCTTTGCTCATTTTTTAATGGAGTCTTTTTTAATTGCTGAGTTGTAAGAAAAATTCCTTGTAGATTTTGGATATTAGTCCTTTGTCAGATACATAGATAGTGAATATTATCTCTCATTCTGCAGATTATTTACCCTTTCGATTATTGCTTTTGCTGTGCAGAAGCTTTTTAGTTTAATTAAGTCCAATTTTTCTGTTTTTGTTTTTGTTGCATTTGTTTTTGGGGTCTTATTCATAAATTATTTGCTGAGGCCAATATCCAGAAGAATTTTTTCTATATTTTCTTCTAGAATTTTTATGGTTTCAGGTCTTACATTTAAGTCTTTAATCCATCTTGAGTTAATTTTTGTATTTGGTGAGAGATAAGGATCCAGTTTCATTCTTTTCATACAGCTATACAGCTATCTAATTCTCTCAGTATCATTTATTGAATAGTATATCCTTTCCCCAGCGTATGTTTTTGTCTGCTTTGTCAAAGATCAAGTGGCGGTAGGTATATGGTTTTATTTCTGAGGTTTTTTTTTTTATTCTGTTCCATTGATCTGTGTGTCTACTTTTATGCCAGCACCATGCTATTTTGGTTACTCTAGCCATGTAGTATAATTGGAGGTCAGGTAATGTGGTGCCTCCAGATTTGTTCTTTTTGCTTAGTATTGCTTTGGCTATTCAGGCTCTTTTTAGTTTCTATATGAATTTTAGGATTGTTTTCTCTAATTCTCTGATAAATGACATAGTATTTTGATATGAATTATATTGACTCTATAGATTCAATATAATCGTATTAATAATATGATTCCACCAATGAATGGGCATGGGATGTTTTTCCATTTGTTTGTGTAATCTATGATTTCTTTCATCAGTGATTTGTAGCTTTCCTTGTAGATCTTTCACCTCCTTGTTTGAATATATTCCTAGCTATTCTATTTATTTTATTTTTGAAGCTATAGTAAATGGAATTGAGTTCTTGTTTTGGTTCTCAGCTTGGTCATTATTGCTGTACAGAAATGCTATTGATTTTTGTACATTAAGTTTATAACCTCACACTTTGCCAAATTCATTTATCAAATCTAGAAGTCTTTTGGAGGACTCTTAAGGGTTTTCTGAGTATAAGATCATATCATCAACAAACAGATAATTTGACTTCCTCTTTTCCAATTTGGATGCTGTTTATTTCTTTCACTTGCCTGATAGTTCTTGCTAGGACTGCCAGTTTTACGTTGAATATGAATTAAAAAAGTGGGGATCTTTGCCTTTTTCCAGTTCTAGGGATGCTAGATTTTATGGAATGCTTTTTCTGCATCTATTGAGATGATCATATGGTTTTGTTTTTAATTCTGATTATGTGCTGAATCATATTATTGACTTGCATATGTTGAACCATCCTTGCATTCCTGGGATTAACCCCACTTGGTACTGATGAATTATTCTTTTAATGTGCTGTTAGATTTGGTTTGCTGGTATTTTGTTGAGGATTTTGCATCTGCCTGTCATTACGGATATTGGCCTGTAGTTTTCTTTCTCTTTTTTTCTTTCTTTATGCATCCTTTCCTGGCTTTTATATCAGGGTTATACTGGCTTCGTAGAATGAGCTAGGAAGGATTCACTCCTCAATCTTTGGGAACAGATTCAATAAGATTGGCACTGGTTCATCTTTGTACATCTGGTAAAATTCAGCTGGAATCTGTCTGGTGCTGAGCTTTTTTGGTTGTGGTGATTGGGAGATAATTTATTACTGATTCAATTCCACTGCTCATTATTGGTTGTTCAGGGTTTTTATTTCATCCTGGTTCAGACATGGGAAATTGTATTTTTCCAGGAATTTATCCATTTTCTCTAGATATTCTAGTTTGTGGATATAGTGATGTTCATAGTATTTTTAAATGATCTTTTGTGTTTCTGTGGTATCAGTGGTAAGATTTCCTTTTTCTATTTCAGATTGAATTTATTTAAATTCTCTCCATCCTTTTCTTAATCACTCTAACTAGTGGTCTGTCAATTTTGTTTATTTTTTCAAAGTACCAAATTTTTGTTTCATTGATCCTCCATATTGTTTTCTTGGTTTCAATTTCATTTAGTTCTGCTCTGATCTTTTTTAATTCTTTTCTTCTGCTAGTTTTGGGTTTGGTTTGCTCTTGTGTTTCTAGTTCCTTAAAATATGATATTAGATTGTTAATTTTTTATCTTAGTTACTTGAAAGATACTGAATTAGGCATGTAGTGCTATAGACTTCCTTTTTAGTACTGCTTTTACTGTATCACAGAGGTTTTGGTAAGGTGTGTCAATATTATCATTTAATTTGAAAAAAAATTAATCTCTGTGTGTATTTCTTTGTTGTTCCAAAGATCATTGAGGTTGTTTAATTTCCATATACTTTCATAATTTGAGGGTTCCTCTTTCTGTTGATTTGTTGTTTTATTCCACTGTTTTCTGAGAAGTTACTTGATATAATTTCTATTATTTTTAATTTCTTTATACTTTTTTGTGATCTAACATATGGTTTATCTTGGAAAAGGTTTCATGTGCTCATGAGAAGAAGAATGTATATTCTGCAGTTTGTGCGTAGGATGTTCTGTAAATCTCTGGTAGTTCTATTTGCTCCAGAGTCCAATTTGAGTCCATAGTCTCTGTTGACTTTTGGTCTTGATGATCTGTATAGTGCTTTCAAAGGAGTGTGGAAGTCCCCTACTCCTATTGTCTTCTTGTCTATCTCTTTTCTTAAGTCAAGTAGTACTTGTTTTATGAATGTGGGAGCTCTGGTGTTAGGTGCATTAGCATTTAGCATTGTTATATCTTCTTTATCATTATGTAGTGATGTTTTTGTCTTTTTTTACTGTTCTTGATTTAAAGGCTGTTTTATCTAATATAATAATAGCTATTCCCGCTTGCTTTTGGTTTCCATTTGCATGGAGCACTTTTTCCACTGCTTTACCTTGAATCTATAAA
Source organism: Lemur catta (assembly GCF_020740605.2). NCBI lineage: Eukaryota > Metazoa > Chordata > Mammalia > Primates > Lemuridae > Lemur > Lemur catta. The sequence goes on along the minus strand of NC_059139.1, from coordinate 17,002,519 downwards.
AATCTTTAAGAGTTAAGTGAGTCTCTTAAAGGCAACAGATATTTAGGTTTTTTTTTTTTTAATCCCTTCTGCCAATCTATATCTTTTAAGTGGTGCATTTAAACCAATTACATTCAAAGTTAATGTTGATATGTGAGATACTATTCCAGTCATCATGTCGATTGTTACTTACTTGCTTTGCATGCTCAATCACGTTATTGTTTTATAAGCCCTGTGAGTTTTATACTTCTGAGTGTTTTTATACTGTCATACATAGATCTTTTGTTTTGATGTTTAGCACTCCTTTGAGCATTTCTTATAGGGCTGGTCTAGTGATGATGAATTTCTTACCATTTGCTTGTCTGGGAAAGATTTTATTTCTTTTTTATTTAAGCACTTAGTTTTGCAGGATACAAAATCTTGACTGACAATTATTCTGTTTAAGAAGACTAGAAATAGGACCTCGATCTCTTCTGGCTTATAAAGTTTCTGCTCAAAATTCTGCTCTTAGTCTGATGGGACTTCCTGTTTCAGTTATTTGACGCTTTTTTCCTCACTGCTCTTAGGATTTGTTCCTTTGTGCTGACTTTAGATATTCTGATGACCATGTGCCTCAGTGATGTCCTTTTTGCAATGAATCTCCCAGAAGTTCATTAAACTTCTTGTATCTGGGCATCTAAATCCCTGGTAAGGCCAGAGAAGTTTTCTTCAATTATTCCCTCAAATATATTTTTGAAATTTTTTGCTTTTTCTTCTTCTCCTTCCAGAATACCTTTGATTCTTAGGTTTATACATTTTACATAGTCCCACATTTCGTTCTTTTAATTTTTTTTCCTTTATTTTTGTCTGATTGAGTTAGAGTGTTTTCTTAAAGCTCTGAAATTCTTTCCTCTGCTTTGTCTAGTATATTGTTCAAACTTTCTACTATATTTTATAATTCTCTGAATGAGTCTTTCATTTATAGAAGTTCTGTTATTTTTTAAAAAAATTATCCCTTTAGTGATTTTTTTATTCATGTCCTGAACAATTTTTCTGTTTTTTTCTTTTGTTGATTTTCAACTGTCTCAGATGTCATTGAGTTCATTTGTAGTCCATATTTTGAATTCTTTACCTGTATTTCAAAATTTTATTATTTGATTGGGATCCATTGTTGGAGAGCTGGCGTGAATCTTTGGGAGTGTGAAAACAGCCTGTTTTTCCATACTGCTGGAGTTCTTATGCTAATACTTTCTCATCCGGAGGAATAATAACTTCTTATTTTTTGAATTTACTTTCATTTGGATAAAACTTTGTTTTTGTTTGTTTGTTATTTTATTTTATTTTCTCCCCCTTGAGGGTGTGAGTACATTGTATGTTGTGTTTGGTAAGGGTCTGTATGAGTTCCTTGGTTGTGTAGAGCCTTTGTGCAGTGGCTTTCCCAAATGCTGATTGTAGTAGAGATGTACTGGGTATATGAATAGGCTCACTATCTTTTTCAGTACTTGAATTACAGAGGTCTCAGGACACTTATCTCATTCTCCAGGCCTTCCGACACTTGCCCTTCTGGCAACAGGTGTTAAGTTGGGTTATGCATATTAACTTCCAGGGCCAGTAGGTGACACTTAGGCATAATAGTCAGCTGTAGCAGAAGCTGGTGGGTAGGTGTTTGAACATTTTTTTACTGTGAGGAGTTCTCTGTTGTCTCAAGCAAGAGACAATTCTTCCCTATCACAGCCCTGTCCTAAGGCTGGTGACTCTCAGTTGAGTTAAACCCTGTCATCTATCTCCAGGCCACAGTGTCACAGATATCCACAGAAAATGCCTTTTGAACAGCTCTCTGTCCAAATACTTTTAGAGAAGAACCACTTCTCTCAGCTCTGAACAGACAGATTTGCAGCTCACCTATTCTCCTTTGTGGATAACACTACTGCTCTGTGTAGAGAGAGAGACGTGCACTGCCTCTTGGCTCATGCAGGTGAGTACCCACTGTGGTGTTGCTGTCAATTTGGGTCAGCTGGACCTCAACCCCCTGGGAGTGTATTCAGGTGCCAGAGTGGTGGACTAGGTTAGGTAATCTCCAGTCCCCAGGTCCCTGGATGGTGTGCTCGAGTCTTAGGGGAACCAGACTGAGACCGTGCCGGCAAACTTGGCCTCAGGCCTCCCTGGGTTCTGGCACTGGCTCCCATGAGGAGAGGCAGGGTGATCTCCTGGTCTGACAGAATGCTCAGGCAGGAGAAGGGCAGGTGCACTGCAAGGCTGCTACCAGGCAGAGTGCCTGCTCCTTTCTGAAGGCTAAGCAGAAGCAGGCAGGTGTGGGCATGCAGGCAACTCATATCTCCCTCCCTCAGTAGTGGCAGTGGTCTCAGTCCTTCAGGGGCACGGAAATACCAAGTTCCCTAGCTCCTTGGTGGTGGAAGCAGCCATTTGCCTCCAGAATGGCTATGGGCTGCAGCTGGAATGGGGGAGGATCTGTTGTGCCACAGACTTGCCTCCAGGGAGGGCAGCTTCCCTTCAGGAGAGGCAGGTAGCTGGGGGCTCTTACTGAGCATTCTCCCCTCCCTCAGTGGCAGCAGTAATTTTTGTCCTTGAGGCACACCCAAGCACCTGGATTCCCTCCCTGGCCGGGCAAGAGCAGAGGTGGTGGAGATAGTTTAAACCTCAGCAGGCTGGGCTCTCAGAATGTCCGCCAGCTGCCGCTGAAATGCTCAGGCAGGAAAGGGACAGTTGTGCCACAGACTTGTTTCCAGGGTGGGCAGGCTGTCCCTAGGTTGCAGGCAGGGAGCTGGCGACACGGACTGCTCACCTCACCTTCCCTCAGCTAGGGCAGCAGTTTCTGTCTTTGGGGTACATCAGTGTGCCCGTTCCTCCTTCCCACTCCCTCGGTGGCCCTGTGGCTGGGCAGCAGCAGTGTAGGTGGAGGCCCTGGAGCATGATGGAGATGGCTGCTGGTTGCGCTCTCTGAATAGCTCAGGGTTCAAGACCCCATGTGGCTTCACTGGAGTTTAGGCAATACTTTTGTGTTCCCGTATGGGTAGCTCCTTGCCTCAGTCTTGGGGCCCACAGGGGCCTAGTGATTCTCCTGTAGCTGCAATTTTAAAAGTATCTGGTGAGAGAATGTAAACCTGGGAATTTTTTCACTTGCTTTCCCCATGTCAGTGAGCTTCTCCCATCTTCCTGCCAATCACAGCCAAGCCGGGTGTCTGTCTTCACTCTTCTCTGCTTTCCCAGTTCCTGTCACTTCTCTGTTGGATTTCAGTATTCTCTCTTAGACTATCTATGTGAGGGATGAATATCTACTCACTAATTTTAATTCCTTTCTGTTGAATCTAGTAAGCCATGTAGAACTGGAAATTCCTAAATATGCATATTCTCCTTTTTAAATTTTTAATCACATACATTAATTTCTAGCCTAGTCTCTTATACAGTAAATATTTATATTATCTTATGGTCTGTAGTCTAGTAAGAAAACTTAGCTCTAGATTGCAATATAAATACACTGTTTAATGCTACTGCATTTTTTAGCTGATGCTAAATAGCCTTATCAAACCTGTTGAACATTTGAAACTTTGAAGAATGGGGTTCACAAGAATACGGACTCAATGGAAGAATAAATACATTCTGCCAAGCTTGAAGATGCTCTACCACTAACACTGGATGTCTTCAAAAGATGTATCTGCTGAAGAAAGGAATAAAACTTCACTTGGGTAGCTTTTAGGAATGTTCTGGCATGCAGAGAAGAACCAGAAAAAAAGTGGAGGAAGGTGCCTACCTCACATCATATGTAGGTTAAGGTGACTTTAATAGTTAGCTCTCACATTGATTCAAGATTTCTCCTGCATTTCTCCAGAGTCAACACAGTGTGACAAATTCTGAGACTCTTTTTCACATACTTTTGAAAAATATATGAAATAACAATCTTGAAGGACAAATGGCATGCAAGACCTTCATTGTTAAGGAGAACTAGCTTCTCAATCCCTTAAAAATGTCTATTTTACTTTTAATGGAGGAACTGTGCCTGCTTTACTATCTGTACGTATTGGCTTCATCACATATGTGCACACACACACAGACACACAAGTGTACATGGAAGAGGGGAAGAAAGCATTATTAGGAGCTAATAAGAAAATGAAGATAAAGATATACTATAAAACTTGCCTAAATCACCTCTATTATTTCCATAATGAAGATTAAACCAAAATCTTTTAGTTCTAACTTCTAACTATCTCTCCCTCTGAAAGGGATATTTATGATACACACAAGCTGTAAGCATTTAAATTCTATTTATCATGACAATCTTTTTGCAAATGTTAGTGGATCTTAACATTTCTTTACATAGTACACTGATTGCATTGCACTTTTTCTGACTTATGTTGCTCTACATTATCCAGAATAATTTTCTAAAGCTGCCTGTACACTCTAAATATCATTTAACTATATTCATAAACATGTATTGCCATTGTTTGAATAAAACCAAGGGCATAACTAAGCATAGGCAATTACTTGCTGTTAAAGCTGGAGAAAAATATAGATGTTTAAAATGGAATACATTGCAATATAAAACACTGTAAATTCAGTTAAACAAATCTTAATGGGTTTTATGATGTTCAAAGGAGTATGTAGAATACGAAAAAATAGCATAGCAAACTCTTTGACCTCAAATAATTAATGATTAGTAGAAAATCCTATTGGACTATGTATCTGTCAAGCATTGCTAGAATACAAAAGAAAACAAAACAAAACACATCTATGTATTTGTGGTAGTTTGTATGATCCTGATTGCTCTATGCTGATTCTAGCTGGGCTTGCTGAAGGGTCTTTGGGCTGCTAAACTCACACATGTGTCTGCTCATTGATTGGGGCTATATTCTAGAATAGGCTTATCTGTTGAAGCTTAGTTAGACCAGTTTGGCAATACGTATTCCTCCCCACCTTGCAGAAAACAGTGGACTAACCCAGGGATATCCTTCTAATAGTGATGACAGATGAACAAGAAAACAAGCATCAATGTGGAATTACTTGTCAAACATTTTGTGCTATGTCTGCTAACAATCCATTAGTCAGAAAACTCAAACGGAGTCAAACTGAGGTAGTATCATATTTCAGTTCCCACTACTACATAACAAATTGGCCTCAATAATAATTGCCTAAAACAACAAACATTTTATTATATATTATGGATTTTGAATATCTGTACTATAGATCAGACTGGCTGGATGATTATTTTGCTTTTCTTGGTATTGAATGAGGTCACTGAGTGGAGGTTAGCTAGTGGATTGCCTGATGTGGACAGTCCACGTGGGCTGCATTAGCCTGTCAGGCATTTGCACTGAGATAGCTGCAAGTTTGTTCGCAGCTAGCACTATTAATATCATCCAGAATGACCACCCCTGCATGATGGTTCCAGAGTAGTCAGATTTCTACTTCCAAAGTGATTTCTTCTTCCAAAGAAAACATCCAATGAGACCCATGCAGAAGCTGCATGGACTTCTCTGACCTAGTCCTGGAAGTCATGCAGTGTATAATCTGCCACATTCTATTGATTAAAAGAGAGTCGTAAAGCCATACCTGATTCAATGGGATAAAAATTAGAATTCACCTTTTGATGAAAGGTAGCAAGATCACATCAAACCAAACTGTGGAAGATGTAACATATTGTGGAAAGATATCTGTGGAAAATTAAAATATGCCACACAGATCAAAGGTACATGACAATAGTGATGGATATATTAATAGAGAGGAATAATGAACTAGGACCATTAAGATAATCTACTAGAACTATATACACTGATAATTATGCAAATAACTTTAATATTTGTGAAAAATGTCTAAATAATGTTAGCACAATTTATTTGTTCTAATAAATATTTATTTGATATGTTTTTATATGGCTTGTCTTTTTGGTATGCTGTATCACTTAAACTGGCAAAATATTAATTTACATATGAAATATCCATAATGAAATAAAAATAAAAACATTTGCAGATTTTAAGATAAAGAATTAATATCATTGTCATATAAATACTATTTAAAAATAAACCATGACTTACCAACAAAGGCAAATGTAATGAAACATCAATTCACAAGAGAAAAATTAAATTTGACAATGAGGGGCAAAAAAAAAGAACAGAATAAATCAATTAAATAAGATCAATAGTGATTAACTAAAGATAAAAATAAGAAGATCAATAACTTTCCCCAGTCAAGTGATCAAATGTGAAATCTTAGAAATTATTCTATGTAGTTTCAATGAGATTATAATCAAAGAACACTATTGCTTTAATAGTAAGAATATAATTTAGCAAAATGTAAAATATAAATGTGTACACCACAATGCTCAACAATATCAAATAAAAAAAACTTTATCCTAAACAATTTTATAAATGTCTTTAAATTACTTACAGGGATATTCATTGCAGAATTTTTAGGCTAATAAACCCAGAAGCAACATAAGCGACCAAAAGTGGAAATAAAATAATTTCGAACTTTTTGAAATAATAAAACATTATCAAAAAATTAAAAGTAATGTAAATATATTTATTTGTAAACATGGAGAGACATTAATAATGTATCATTAAAGTAAATAATATGGCTTAAGTCAATATATGCAAATGAAGTTGAAACTACTAACAGTTAAACAATATTCACCTCTACTCCCTCCTTTATGCACATAGCTAATGTACATTCTCTGAGACCTGTATTTTGATTACAATGAACCACTAATAGTTGCAGAGATATGTGCTTTCACTGGTGCATAAAAATCTCATATACACACAGACACACTTCTCCCTGGGACTACTCCCAATCTAGGTTACTGGAGAGGCAACAACATGGGTAATCTTAAAATCAGTATCACCTGCCCTGAACAGTTATATAGGAAATAAATAATGTGTTGTTCCTTGAATCACTTTATTTTGTTATCTTTTTTGTTCCCTGAGTTTATCCTAACTTCACTTATTTAATAATGTTGTCTTATTACTGTAAAATTATATTAGCATCATATGGTTATTTTGAGAAATACCCCTGGAGTCACACTGTCTGGGTTCAAACCATGCCTTGACCTTTATTAAATATGTGATCTCAGACAATTTATTCAGTCTTTCTATTCCTCAGTTTCCACAACCTTAAAATGTGCATTAAAAGAATATTCATTGTTAAGAAACATTTCAATAACTTGAAAATAAGGCAAAAGGTTGGTTGAGTGACACTTCAAGTGTCATACTGGATCTTTGTATATAACTGGTGAAGCCAAGGATTACTTAATTCTTTAAAGGGAGAAACTTATGTTTACTATTTACTCTGTGAAGGTACATTAAGATTTGTTTATTAGAGCTGCAAGCTATACAGTTAAAAAATAAACCTTAAATAATTTGAATGTTATTATTGTTCTGTAGTATATTCAGTGTCTTTGTATCTATCTGACCTTGTGATTTTATATCAATATTATTTCTTCAATTCCTATAAATACTTAATTTTTCAAATGCTATTTGAATAACTTTTATAATTCTAGTGGTTTCCTTCTTAATGAGTTAAATAAATCTTTGATACATTTTATTACCCGGAAAATATGGAATATGTGCACAATAGGTGCATAATAAGTGTTTAAAGAGAGCATAATATAAAAAGAGCTCAAAATATTATGTATGTACTCACTCAGAATATATTTTTTTATGTGTTCTTACTATGTTCATGGAAGAACAATGAGGCTAATATGGCTGAAGTACAGCCAGCAAATTGGAGAGTACGAGGTTTTAATATTACTGGAGAAGAGGGTAGTAATTTGTATGTATCCTTGTTGATCATTTTTAAAGAAGTTAGAGACACAGGGAACCATTTGAAGCTTTATGAGAAGAGGGATGGTATGAACTATGGTTAAACTTGACTTATCTGGACATTTGGTGGAGATTACATTTTAGGAGAACAATGACATAATCTGTTTATGTCAGGAAAGATACAAAAGACAATGGAACTCTCAGAAGATATGTTTTGGATATATATTACAGGTAGTTCCAACCAGAATTGCAGATTAGTTGGATGTTGAGGTGTGAAGAAGAGAACTTTAAGGTCCCTGGAATTAATGACTTGAAGAACAGAATTTCCCATAATATAGGTGGAGAAGACTGGGGTGTAGTTGATTTTGAGAGATCTATCATGAATTCAGTTTTGTAGTTATAAGTTTGGAAGGTTTGTTAGCATCCAAAAAATTTCTAGATATACAAGTTCAGAGGAGAGAGGTCAGGCATGGAGATATACTATCCAAAGTGATCTACAGATTCAATGCAATCCCTATTAAAATACCAAAATCAGTTTTGCATATCTAAAAAATATTTTTATACCTTGTATGGAACCATAGAAGACCCTGTATAGCTAAAAAGAATCTTAAGCAAAAAGAACAAATTGGGAGGCATCAATTTACCAGACTTCAACCTATACTGCAAGGCCATAATAACTAAAACAGCATGGTAGTGGCACAAGAGCAGAGACATAGACCAATAGAACAGAACTGAGAACCCAGATTTAAAACCATCCTCATATCACCATCTGATCTTTGACAAAGCAGGCAAAAACACACACTGGGGAAAAAGAATCCCTATTCAATAAATGGTACTGGGAAAAATGAATAGCCACATGTACAAGAATGAGACAGAATCTGTACCTCTCACCTCTCATAAAAACCAAACTACGATGGATAACAGACTTAAACTTAAGGCATAAAACTATAAGAATTCTAGAGGAAAATGTTGAAAACACTCTTATAGACATTGGCCTAGGTAAAGAATTTATGAGGAAGACCTCAAAAGTAATCACTTCATCAACAAAAGTAAATAAATGGGACTTGATCAAATTAAAAAGCTTCTTCACAGACAAGGAAACTATCACTAAACCAGATAGACAACCTACAGAATAAGAGAAAATGTTTGCATGCAATACATCCAATAAAGGTCTGATAACTAGAATCTATATAGAACTCAGGAAAATCAGCAAGAAAAATCAAACAACCCCATTAAAAAGTGGGCAAAGGACCTGAACAGAAACTTTTCAGAAGAAGATAGGTTAATGGCCAAGAACCATATGAAAAATTCTCAAGATCTCTAATAATCAGGAAAATACAAATCAAAACCAAAATGGGATATTACTTATCTCCAATGAGAATGGTTTTTATCAAAAAGTTCCAAAACAGCAAATGTTGGCATGCATGTAGAGAGATAGGAACACTCGTACACTGCTGGTGGGACTGCAAACTAGTACAAACTCTATGGAAAGTAATACAGAGATACCTCAAGAAGCTACAAGTAGAACTACCATTTGATCCAGCAATGGCTTTACTGGGCATCTACCCAAAGGAACAAAAGACATTCTATTAAAAAAGACATCTGCACTAGAATGTTTATAGCGGCACAATTCACAATTGCACAGATGTGGAAACAACACAAGTGTCCATCAATACATGAGTGGATCAATAAAATGTGGTGTATGTATACCATGGAGTTCTACTCAGCCACAAAAACAATGGTGATCTAGCACCTCTTGTATTATCCTGGATAGAGCTGGAACCCATTCTACTAAGTGAAGTATCCCAAGAATGGAAAAACAAGCATCACGTGTACGCACCATCAAACTGGTATTAACTAATCAACACTTAAATGCACATATAATAATAACATTCATCTGGTGTCAAGCAGGTGTCAGGGGGGAGGGGGGATGGGTAGATACACACCTAATGGGTGCGGTGTGCACCGTCTGGGAGATGAACACCCTTAAAGTTCTGACTTGGGTGGTGCAAGGGCAAGACATGTAACCTAAACATTTATGCCCCCATAATATGCTGAAATAGAAAAATATTTAAAAAATTAAAAAGTAAAAATATTCACTGAGAACCTACTATATACCACTCAGTCTTATAGCTGAAGAAGCAGATCAGACTGTCCTCTTGGAGCATATGTCCCTCCTCCCAGGGCCTACAGTGGTATCAAATGCTGATTTCATATTATTAAAGAAAGAATCCACGTCACATTTTTATAAGCAGATATTTTCATCTTACCCTGATGACAAAGGTACACATTTCTTGATTCATGCGATTTCTGGAAATAAAGAATCACCAAATAAAGAAATATTTGGGGAATAAAAGACACATTTCCAATGTCTGAAATTCTGAAGACGTTGCTACTATTATAAGGAAGACTGCTTTAACTGATGATATACCTGACAAATTTAATGCAAAAAAAAGTACTACAGTATAGTAGAACATAAAATGCATTTTACTAGGAAATAAATCATCTTAAAGTAAATTATTTCAATGAAGCAATTCATTACAGGATATTGCTAATTAGAATAAACGATTAAAAATAGCTAGAATTTCTATTCTATAAATATCCTTTCTTGAAATTTCCACTATGAAAAGCATAATATATTGTATATTCCTATTAAAATATGTAATATAAATAGTCAATGTGTACGTGTGAGGCCAGGCACGGTGGCTCACACCGGTAGTGCTAGCACTTGGGGAGGCTGAGAGGATTGCTTGAGCTCAGGAGTTTGAGACCAACCTGAGCAAAAGCGAGACCCCATCTCTACTAAAAACAGAAAAATTAGCCAGGCATGGTGGTGCGGGCCTGTAGTCCCAGCTACTTGAGAGGCTGAGGCAAGAGGATATCCTCAGCCAGGAGTTTGAGGTTGCGGTGGGCTATGATGACACCACTGCACTCTACCCAGGACAATAGTGTCAGACTCTGATTCAAAAAAAAATTGTGTATATGTGTTTGTATATATACACACCGACATTTCTGTAAAGTGTTTGTAATTTTTAAGATATCTGTATTTACTGACATTTATTCCTATATCTTATGATTAATCACGTTATTGTCCTTTAGTTCTCCTTTCATGAAACAGTATACCTTTAGTAAAAAGGTCACTGATAAGAAAGACAGTAGATTACTAATGATTACACATGTTTGGACATTATTGTGTAATACTGATGTAGACCTTTACCTCATTTTTAAATAAAGGTTTTGGCATGGATACCCTCTAAGAAACCTACCCATCTAAAAGTATATAATGCAAATAATTTTAATTTTTGATTATTAGTTATTTGATTCCTTTTTCTCTTTCTTATCAATAGTCAAAATTTTATTTTATTTTATTTATTTATTTTTTGAGATGGGGTCTTGTTCTTTCACCCAAGCTAGAGTGCAGCAGTGTCATCATTGCTCACTGCAACCTCAAACTCCTGGGCTCAAGTGATCCTCTCACCTCAGCCTCCCAAGCAGCTGAGACTACAGGCATGCACTATCACACCCAGTTAATTTTTCTATTTTTTTTTTTTTTTTTTTTGTGTGTGTGTGTAGAGAAGGAGTCTCACTTTTGCTCGGGCTGAATAGTCATCATATTATTAATAGCACTTACTATGTCTAATAGAAAGTCCATGTCATCATGAGAAACTTTATTTTAACTTATAATTATTTCACTCCCATTAATCTGAAAGGACTACTAAGGCTTTTATAAACTGGTAGCCATTGGGATACTTTGGGGCTAAAGATATGTTTTCTCTGGCCTCCATACAATTAAAAATAAAGCAAAATTAAAGAATCAATGTTTAAAAAGCAGGACATTTTATAATCAAAATATTTCATTTTCAGAGTCATAATGAAAAATCAGAATATCTGGCAACAGAGTCTCATTTTCAACGATAAAGACTACCTGAAACATAGGACCAACAGCCCCCATTTATAAAGGTCAATCACACCCTAATTAATGACTATTACGTCAGTTGACTTTCACATGTGGGCTCTGGAGTTGCCACCCTTGAAGTCATTTTGGCCTAACTGTAGCCCTATTGCTCCATCAAGTGGTAAATCCGGTGAAACACGAAAAGGCATCTGGTATTTGGGAAACTAAATTACCATTGACTGATTATCAGAGAAAAATAGGCCCTGGCAGGAGGGACAAAGGGAGCCAGAGCACTGCATATAATATATGGCAGCATGAGCATCATTTTGGAGGCAGTTAAGCAGAGGACTGTAATATTATTGTATTTATCAATTATATAGCTAATTCTGTCAGCAGTGTGGAAGTGGGATGTGAGAGGCTCAAGCTTTTAGTCACATGAATGAGCTAAATTATGGCTGTAATCCAGGTGAGAGAAAATGATGCTTGAAAAAAGACAATTGTATTATAGGAGGAAATGAAGTTTTAAATATATAGAAGATGAAGTTGTCAGGACTTGGTGACTGATAAATGTGGTGAGCAAGAACATGGAGGAGTCTGGAGGGATTCTCAGATACTGAGTTTAGGTGAGTAAAAAACAGCATCACAAAGGAGAAGCAGATCTGGAGTAGATGATTTCAGCTGTTGAAGTGTTGAGCATTCTGTAAAATACCGAAAAAATAAATATATTCACCATTAAATTGAAGGGAAATAACAGAAATTCAAAAGAAATACTATTAAAAAGCAAATTTATGTAAACACTGAAAAAATATTTTTGTGGAAAGAAAATATTCAGATAGCACCTCCACAGGAAAAAGCAGCATAAGGAAGCACGATAATTGAGGAGAAATTAATTTGGCAAGTTATAGGGAACATTTAAAAAGATGATAGAGTGATCCAAACCCAGAAAGGGAAGGGAGCCTTATACAATCTCCAAGTCTTCAGGTAAGGGAAGGTTGCTGAACGGAGAAAGCCGCCTTCATTTTATACCTTCTATATATCATCTCAGATCTTTGTAGCTCATGTGGCTTAGGTATTTGCCCATTTATTTAGCAATTTCTGGGGCAGAACGAATAGTCAAGTGTTGACCAAGTGGTCAAGTTAATGGAGACACATGAGGCTGTAGGTCTATTACTGAGTCTGACTCACTCCATCCCTTTCAGACTCAAAGCCCCTTGTTAAGATGTGAGATGGGCTTTCCCCAGCTGTTTCCAAGAGAGCAGGTAATGCAAACTGGAAATTTGGAAGTTGATTGGTGTGAATTGAACTTTGACTATTAGGCATAGGTCAAAAAGGGAACAATGGATACATTTCCTTTCCATCTCCTCTCTTGGCTGGATGTTCCATACAGCTTGTTTGAAGATTTCTGCAGAGATGGAATAACTGGCCATTTTTGCTAGAGCCGTGTCTTGCTAGTTAATGTATGTTCTTATTCTTCAATCCTGCCTGCCTTATTCAGGCCTGTTTGAACAGAATTAAATACCTCTGATGAAGTATACAAAATATTTTTACCTCAAGTTCTGCTTTCTCGAGAACCTTAGCTAAAACACTACTTTGACTAGAGTCGTAATTGACTTTGAGATGACTGAATCAGCCAGTATGTGGGGCCATCGCAAGGATATAGGGAGGAATAAATACCCTAATCTCATTCTTGTCCTCTCCTTATCACCTGGTCATGCTTCCTAACGAAAACAATTAGAAAGCAAAGTTTTAAACCTAGGAGCTTCCTTCCCAGGTCACAGAGCAGGGTAGAGAAAAGTGACACATGGATCCCAAGGGTCAAGTTGGAAACATCAAGCCATAATGTCTGGAGAGGGCCCCTTAACCATTCTTAACCATTCTGTGCATTGGTTTCTTCATATTTAAAATGGCAAAAATCATTATTATTTATATCAGGTTTGTTGTGAGAATTAAGAGTCATTGAGTCAAGAGATAGTCAATACAGAAGAGTATCTGGCACATGATAGGTACTCGCTAAATGCTAGTCAATATTATCATTACTAACCACCATTATCTTTTAATTAAAAGGAGACTTTGCATTCTGAAGAGGTGCCAGAGGTATTAGGGTTATTTAAATTTATTTTCAGTTTTTAGGAAAACACTTTGTTAGAGCAATAAAAATTAAGCAAGTTATATTTCCACTTCTATTTTTAATGTTAGCTCCTACATTCAAATGTTGAATTGTTCAATGTATTTAAACACATTTTTTCAGTATATATGTTGGAACATTTACCAGCTTTTTCAAGATCTCCATATCAAACATTTGGGAACAATATTGTAATGCACCAATTGTTTTTATTTATTTGTACATATTTTAATAGTTAGATGGTTATGCAAGAAGAACACAATTAAGTAGTTTGATGCTGAGAAATTGTGTGCAGACGTAGTTTGAGATCCTTTAACATATTTTCCTATCTAAATATTTATTTTATACAGTATACAGTACACTTTTATTTGTAATTAAAGGAAAGCTAATTTAATAACTTAAAAGGAGCAAAAAGTATATTTGTAATTAAAAGAAAGCTATTTTAATAACATAAAGGGAGCAAAAAATATAATAATTCTTGATCAAAAAGTTCATACATTGTGAAGCAATAAAAAGTAGAAAATATTTATTGATAAAAATGATTTGATAAATACTTAACCATGTCTCATGGGTGTCTACCAACAAAACCCTACAACATGAATTGTAGTTGTGTGTTAAATTTTTCCTTAAGTGCTCTGCAGTCAAGAAGAAAAGCAAGACTAAAGAAGTCATTTGGTTAAGGGGAATAATAGTTATGTTCACACAGAACTATTGAAGAAAAAAATGTTTTTCAAGAGGATCAAATGGAGAAGTAATTGAGAGAGCAGTGGACTCTCTGAGACTTCTAGAAATATTGCTTGCTTTCTACTATAGTATTTAGAAAAGAATCTTTCTCATTAATGACTTTCATGTAAGGAATTAATTACTCTGAGGTAAATGTCATCCTAAATAAATAATCATTTATATTTCAATGAAGTTACTTTTATGTAGTTATTTTTTAGGAAAATTTTGAAATTATATTTTATGTCTTCAATGGAATAAGAATTAAAATAACAAAAACATTTTTAAAGTTTATGTTTAATTAACTACTTAAATTTATTCTCATTATTTAAATATAAACAATAAATTTTTTTAAAACAATTCACTCCTCTCTAATCCACTTTGCCAACCCCAGAGAATTTTTATCATCAGTTTGGTGGATAACTTTTAATTTCTATTTTTTCTATGAAGTTTTAAAAAATATTTGTTTATTGATTTTTATTTCAAAATGTTAAAGGGGAATAGATATTTTTAAGTTATCTTTTTATTTTAGAATAGTTTTATATTCTATATGCAAAGATGGTACAAAGAGTTGTCATACACCCCCCCTCACTCGGTTTCCCCTACTATTAATATCTTACATTAGTAAGGTACATTTTTCATAATTAATGAACCAATATTGATATTTTATTAACTAAAGTCTATACTTTATTTATATTTGCTTAGTTTTTACCTAATGTCCTTTTCTTTTGCAGGATCCCGTCCCGGATGCCACATTACATTGAGTAGTCACGTAAGAAAGCCGAGGCTTCTCTTGGCTTGGACAGTTTCTTAGCTTTTCCTTGTTTTCCATAACCTTGACAGTTCTGAGGAGGACTCATCAGATATTTTGTAAAATGTCCCTGTATTAATATTTGTCTGTTTTTCTCATGATTACGCTGGGGTTATGAGTTTTGGGGAGGAAGTCCATAGAGGTAAAGTGCTATTCTCATCATCTCATACTCAAGGTACATATTATCAGTGTAATTTATCACTGTTGATCTTAATGGTGATCACCTGGCTGAGGTGGTATGATTTTTTTTTATACAAAATAAAAGTAATCACAATAACATAGGAGATAGGACAAGATAAGCAGAGGCACATCAGGCAAATTGGGATTTGATTTTATGGTTTTTAACTTTAAAGACACTACTTCTCATCAGCAAGGAGAGGAACTTTTAGTACACTGACCACTGTTCCTGGATGTTCTAGGAATGTTGAGATATTTTAGGTAAAAGTTAATGAATATCTATAAGATTTACAATTGTCTTTGTTGGTTCCTCCAAAATCGTATTAGTCAAGTTCATTGAAGATTATCTACTCACAGCAAAAAAAAAGCATATTACAAATTCGTGGAATTGTTGATATTTGATGCAAGTGGTAGATGATACAAGTCAAGCTAATTAAAATTAAATTCTGTGTGAAAAGAATTTATCTTTTCATGAATTTACCCAAGAGTAATAACAGTTTTAGATTTTAGCCGTTTAAGGTCAATTAAAGGAAATCTTGATAATTTTTTTTTTCTTTTTTTCACAATTTTTTGTAACAAAGCATTTAAAAAAATTAACCAGTAATTACCGTTTATGGTGTCAAATCACAAGAAAACAAGCTGGGAATGTTGTGAAGTTGTTTTTCAGGCAAAAGGTGTAAAATATAAGGTATAAAGACTTAGTCCAAATTACGATAAGGCTGTACAATGAGGTGTGTACAACATGCAGTTTGCTAGTACTGAAGTTTCTCCCATGAAAGACTAAATGATGATAGGCATAATTTACACAGAGTCAGGCAAAACTGCAGGTACATTTTAAAGTTTTCCCACATTAAGGGTTAAAATAAAAATGGCTTGCCAGTTCTCAGGAAAAAAAATATTCAACGAAACATACAACACTCTATTTTTAAAACTATGACAAATTGAAGTTTTAGTGGAAAATATTTTATTTTACACTAAATAAAATAAAGTTTAGTGTAAAATATTTGTTTTCCACTAAAACCTCAGTTTGTCTCAGATGGGTTTTGATACATGGCTTGAGCCAGGCCTGTAAATGTTCCTGTCACCGGAATAGCGTTCATTGTACTCCTTAGGTAGGTTTTTGTTCTTCTCCTCCTCCCTCCTTCCTCCTTCTTGATTTCCAATGATTTTTACTTTCCTCTGTGTACTTGTATGCCCATTGGTTAATTACAATTTAACAGAGAGTACACTCTATGAAGTTTTAAAACCACAAATTCATGGATAGTGATGTGTGTTTTATTTGTGTTTCTTCTGTCAGTGAATACATTCATCAAAAAAAGCTACTGGTGTCTGTTTGGTGGTCCAGCGCTGGCATTATCTACTGCGGCTTCATGAAACCTGGTTAATCAATCATAGCAGATGTCTATGGCAACCAAGTGGACAAAATGATGAGGGGGCTTGCGAATAAGCAGCCAAGATTGATCAATAGAGACAAGCCAATCCTCCCACAAGACAAAGCTCGACCATATATCGCACAGACAACACTATTCATACTATGGAGGCTGGACTTGGAAATTCTTTGTTATCCACCAAGTTCACCAGACCTTGCGCCAACTGACTATCACTTGTTTCAGGCTTTGGACCACTTCTTGCAGGGAAAATTATTCAATTCTCAACAAACTGTGGAAAACCCCTTTCGTGATTTCTTTGCCATTCGCTCTGCAGGCTTCTTCCGCTGCTGGCATAAACAAGCGACTGTTAAAATGGCAAAACTATGTCGATAATTTAAGCACATACTTTGATTAATTGTACTGCTTCTTGTTTGAAATATAATAAACTACACTTTTAATTTGAAATTGAACATTTCATATTTAATGAACTACTCATAATGTTATCACTTATTGAATCAAATTTATTAGTATGTTGTTATTTTTCATAACTTAATACATTCTGAAGTCATTTCATTAGTACTTACGGATCCACATTAGTGATTTTATCCCCTGAAAACAGGCAAATATGTTAACAGTAGGATCATATGGCATATATAAATCCAATCTGTGAATAGTAACAATGTTATTTTTAAATAACAAGTAGCAGAACACTCTTAGACATGCCCAGAAATCAAAATATTCCATTCAGCATAGAGAAAGGACATTTTTTCTATTGCATATTTAATGTGGTGTCATCCATGATTTTAAATAAGTTATTGAGATAGAGCTTCCCACTACTACTATGTTGACACTAAATACACAAATATCATACACACTTCACATCAATGGATTATTTAACACTATCATCTTAACTAATGTTATATGATTACTTGAAGAACAGTAATGATTTAGAGAACTGTAAATAATAAGTAAATACTTTTTAAAGGGGCTTTTCTTAATGTCTTTTGCTTATAAATTATCAGTGGTTCTTACCAATTATTTGATAATCTTACAAAGTTTATCTACCATTATAATACTCTGAAACTGCATTTTGTGTGAGCTAGAAATTGAAATAATTTAATATAAAACATGACATTATATTTTTTGTCTTTACGACAACACCTGAATTGTAATTTCTCTAAATTTAAAAAATGACCAAGAAATGTAATGGACTAAAAAAATAGTAATTGAACTATACACAAATAGCAGTGCCTGTCAAGTTTTTTAACACTATCATCTTAAACAGTATCACAATTTTTTATGAACTATAATTTTTTGAAACATCAAATCATATAAAGAAGTTATCTGTATCTGATTTCTTATCCCCAAATTCATTGTTAAATAAAATATCCTAATACCTAATGAGTATCATGCTAGCTTCTATTTAGCAGTGAGTTAGTACTATTTTTAAAACACACATACACACAAAACCACAAACAGCCACATCCACACAAAAAATCTCTTAAGAAAATGTAGAAAATAAAGTTAGATTTGATAAGACATTATGATTAAGGGCAAAAAAAAATAACTGCCATATTTTATATTTGACATGTAGTTAATTTTGGAAAAAGCAGTGTGAAAAAATATTGAAAATACTATTTTAGAGAAAATTAAAAGCAATATTTAAGGCAAAACTATGACATGGTATTTGTAGATTTTTCCTAGCTACATTAGTTCTTGTTGGACAGCTTGTCTCGTTTAAAATTTTTCTCTCCTATAATCATTGAGCTATATTTAGGATATATCTTTTATTTATAGTTGGGAATTTATTTTGTAGGTATAAAATGTGGTTTTTCAGACATACCGGTTTAAGTATTGAATGACTGCCTTGCTTTGAAAGGTTTTATGTGAAAAGCATTTGCGTCTTTGATAAAAGAAGTCAGTGTGGTGTAACAAAGAACTGAGATTGAATTTGACAGGAAATGGAGGAAAAGACGCAGCTTGAGAGGCCAGACCTAGTAAATGGCAAACCAAATATAGCAAGCTAGATATCAGTCTAAGGTGTAATTCATGAATCTATTCAGAACCAGGAACATGATTTGATTTCATGGGGAAATGTCTCAGAATATTCAGGTGACAAGCACAGGAGGCAAACTAGAAACAGATACAATTTTAGGAGATATAAAGGTGTATGAAAATCAGTGGGATGGTTCAACTCTTCAGGAAAGAGAGCTGATGATATCTACTGGGAGTTTTAAAACCCCAGTCAGTGATCAAAACTTGAAGTTTACAGTGTCAGGAAGAACAATTTGTAAAATAATAATATTAAGTAAATCATTGCGAAGAATCCAAGCAGAAGCCCCATCCTGTGATTGAACTAATGAAAAGGTTCATGAACTAATGAAAGAGTGCAGGTTTCAGATCCAGTTTACAACGATGGAGAAATCAGAGGGCAAACAGTGGTTTAGCAATTCTGTATAGGATTAGGTTTAAAGAACTTGACTTAACATTAAAACCCATTAAACTGTCAGCTAATTTTGCTAACTTGTAACCTTAACTACATATTTCTCTGTATGTGCAGAATAACTTATCATATGAGTTATGGTCAGTTTGGAAGGTTTTACAAGTAATCAGATGACCTCCTTGTCCCTAATATCTTCTTTTTCTTCCAGCCAACCACCAACCACCTCCGTGTTCACTCTGGTCCATACCCTACGAAATATAATTTAATACTCCCAAGACAAATGTGATAAACTTTCTCACCTTGTAATCTTTCCTTTGCAGTAGCCCAAGAAATATATATATGTGTGTGTGTGTGTGTGTGCATGTAAAATTTGCATTAATTTCCAATCCTTTCTCTACATAATTCTAAATGAATGTTTTTACATTTTTATACCATGCCACTAAGCAGTGACAAGAAATCCAACCCAATTATGAAGACAAGTGTCCCTACCTATGCATTTTAGGTAGGTGATATTACCTGCCCTAATACTGTTCCCTGGGTTAGTTCTTTCATTCCCTACCACAGTTACTCTAAACCTCTAAGTTGCTTGATTGTGGTAGTTAATAGTGTTGTTAGTTAAATATTCCTGGTTCTACCCTGCTCCTGTCACAGGGTAGGATTTACTCTAGGGTGGAGGTATATAACCATTCTTTTCTGTAAATTATGAATGGAAGTGTTATTTCTGGGCCAGCAGGTTTTACTAGTAGTTTGAGATCCTCCAGATCTCTCTCCCTGTGCACAGGAATGAACAGTACTCTCAATGGTGGCAGCTCTGTCACCCTTGGTCCCTGAGTGTGTGCAATGAATAGGCTTCCCACCTGGCTACCAAATAGCAATGGGCACATAGCATGAAGGACACACAAATACAACTGCTGTATACAGACAATGAGATTTGTGCTTTGTTGCTTGCTAATAAGTAAACTAGTCCAGCCTGTCAGATCCACCCCTCCTCACACCTAGTTTACTAGAGAATTTAGAAACCATCACGTAAGAAAACAAACCATCAATCCCTTATTCATCTCTAGACCATCTTTCATTCCATGAAAAGGTATCTTTCATTCTGTGTGGATTTAATTCCACTCTGCTCCAGATTTTATTTAGTCAATTCTTATGGTAACCTTACTTTTATTGTCTTTTGTCTTACTGGTCTAACCCATCCCTTCCACTGTATTGAGGTGACTGAGAGTTTCTTTCTGGAACTCCATTTTGGTCTTCTGGTCTATCCTTACACCAATCCCACATTGTTTCAATTATCCTAGATTTATGGCAGGTCTTACAATATGGTGATATTGTTCAGTAAATCTTTAAGGTTCTTTTTCAAGATATGTGTGTGTGTGTGTGTGTGTGTGTGTGTGTGTGTGTGTGTGTGTATTTATTTATTTATTTATTTTTGGCCCTGGGTATTTTCATATAAATTTTAGAACCAGCTTGTTGATTTTGACAAATATGATTGTGAGCATTAAGTCTATAGTTTAATTAAAAATGAGCATCTTTATATCATTGAATTTCTCAATTTACAAATATGATATATTCCTGTGTTTACTTTGATCATCTTTAATTTCTCTCATCAACGTTGTATAATTTTCAACTAGTGGTATTTCAGTTTGTTTTGGTTAAGTTTACTATTAAACTTTGATGGTTTTTGTTGTGATTGTTAATGGTAATTTTGATTTTTTGAGACAGGATCTCACTGTGTCATCCAGGATAAAGTGCAGTGGCATCACCATAGCTCACTGCACCCTCAAACTCCTGGGCTAGAGTGATTCTCCTGTTTCAGCCTCCTACGCAGCTGGGAATACAGAAACGCCACCATGCCAGGCTAATTTTTTTCTATTTTTGGTAAAGACCTGTTGGTTATGTTGCTCAGGGTTCTCTCCACCTCCTGGCCTCAGGCAATCCTCCCACCTTAACCTCCCAAAGTGCTAGGATTACAAGCATGAGCCACCATGCCTAGCCATAAATAGTATTATTTTAAAATATGTTTTAAAATATTTGTTTGTTAAGACAACATACCTAAACAATATTTGTGGTTTTGAGTATAGTGGTAGAGGTTTTTAAAATTTTGTATGAGATTTATTATTGTGTCTTTTGCTTATTTGTGTGTATGGCTTTTCCTTGATGCTACTGTAACAGAATTCTTTTTTAGATTTAGATTTCTGATAACCACTGGTATAAAATAATACAACTGAACTTTGTATATTGGCCTTTTGTATAGCAAATTGCCAAATTTATGTAACTTAAACAGCTATTTTGTAGATTTTAAAACAATTTTATGTACTTAATCATTTTGTCTAATTATATTGAAAATTTTATTTATTTCTCTCAAATCTTTATGTGATTTACTTTTTCAATTGGCTTAGTGATCTCCAGTACAACGTTTAAAAGCAGTGGTGGATGTGGGCATCCATCCCACATATACAAGCTTTTGTGGAGAGTTTCCAGCAATATTATCTGTGACTTTTTCAGACACTACACATCAGATTAAGGTTATTTGTTTTTTTTAGCTTTCAATTGTTTTGAATCATGAATGACTATTGAATTCTATCATTCTTTTTTTCTATCATATCTTTTATTGAAATGATCACATGTCAGAAAAGGAAAATAATTATATAATTATATAATTACATTAACCTCTCCTCCCTGAGGTCTAGGTTTCTCAAGATCCGATTTATTTGGCAGCTCTTCAATGGGATAAACATATCACAATTATATACATACATATACAAAATTACATAAATTTATATACAAATAAACATGTATTTTTAATTACTACACTGAGAAATGAGGTATATTGGTCTGGTGTAAAAAATTACATCATAATCAAAAATAGCTAATTTCTCCACTCTTTAAAATATATTCAAAATTTTCTGGTAGCTTATTTCTATCACATCACTATGTCACCTATTATGCACCACCCACTAGATAACATATTCCTATCAAAGTTTTGGAATCTGACCCAGCTGAATTAGCTTTTCCATCGTGAGAAGAAAGAGTAAGTAGGAGCAAATGTGGAAAGTGGCAGGAGCTTTTAAACCTCTCTTAAATGGTCATATTTAGAAAGAAGTGAAAGTTGAATGATTTATACGTTACAAATGGATTCTAATCTGAAGTGACAGAGGACAACAATATATTATACTTGTTAAAATCCTTTTAGTTTATATAAATGGATTTTTTTTCATGCATGCCAGATAATATTTTATTTCTCTATACTAGAAAGTTAAACTCAGTCACTCACTGAAGCCGAATACTTTCAGAAGAGGAAACTATATGCATTCAAAAGGGACGAACTATCTGGAGAAAACGAAACTATAGAAACGTATACAATATATTTAATCAATGTGAGGTGTTAAAAAAATAAGACAATTCATTTGACATTGATTAACTATAGTGCCCAGAAAATGAGTAGCTTAAATTTCTCATCAGAATTAATTTGGATTTTTTTCTATTCTCTTACTTTTGACATTTTAATTTTTTCAATAATATTTTGTTTTAAATTTTAATTATTATGGATACATAATTTTTGCACATATTTATGAGGCACATGTGATGTTTTGATATAGGCATACAATGTATAATCTTTTCTTCAGCTTTATTGTAATATAATTGACAGTTAAATATCTTGTATAATTAAGGTATATAATGTGATATAATATACATATACATTTTTTAAATAATTACCATAATAAAGACAATTAAAATATCCATAAACTCACATAGTAACCTTTTTTGGTTGCTGTGTGAACACTTAAGATTTATTCTTCTAGCAAACTTCAAGCATACACTATAGCATCATTAGCTATAGTCCCCATTCCCTACATTAGATCTACAGAAATTATTCATCTTATTCCTGCAAGTTCAAACCCTTTAACCAATATATCCCCATTTCTCACCAACCCCAACCTCTGGTAACCACTATAAAACTCTGCTTCTGAGAGTTCAACTTTTTTAGATTCTGTAGGTAATTGAGATCATGCAGAATTTGTCTTTTTGTGTCCAGCTTGTTTCACTTAGCATAATGTCCTCCAGTTCCATCAGTGTTACTGCAAATGGCAAGATTTATTTCTTTTTTTAAGTCTGAATAATACTACATTGTGCATATTTGTATCTCTCTCTCTCTCTATCAATAGATCTATTTATCTCTCACATTTTCTTTATCCATTCACCACTGATGGACACTTAGATTGTTTTCATATCTTGGCTATTGTGAATAAAACAGCAATGAACATGGGATATGGGATGCAGGCATGTCTTCAAGATCCTGATTTCATTTTCTTTGAATATATACCAAGAAGTGGAATCACTGGATCATATGGTAGTTCTATTTTTAATTTTTAAGGAACCTTCATGCTATTTTCCATAATAGTTGCACTAACTTACATACTGACCAATAGTGTAAAACGATTCCCTTTACCCCACATCCTGACCAACACTTATCTTGTGAGTTTTTAATAAGAATCTTTCTAACAGGTTTGATCAAGGTGGTATCTGATTGTGGGTTTGATTTACATTTCCCTGAAGATTACTGATGTGGTGCTCCTTTTCATATGCCTTTTGACCACTTGTATGTTTTCCGTGTAAAAATGACGATTAAGGCCTTTGCTC
This sequence comes from Lemur catta, assembly GCF_020740605.2. Lineage (NCBI taxonomy): Eukaryota > Metazoa > Chordata > Mammalia > Primates > Lemuridae > Lemur > Lemur catta. The sequence goes on along the minus strand of NC_059139.1, from coordinate 16,978,613 downwards.
ATTTTTAAGTGGATGATTTGAGGTTTTCTTTGCTATTAACTTATATGAGTTCTTCATATATTTTTGATATTGACACCTTATTAAATATTTTCTCCCATTTCATAGATTGCCTTTTAATTTGGTTGATTGTTTTCTGGGAAGGAACTTTTTAATTTGATATAGTCCCACTTGTTTGTTTTTCCTTTTAAAGCCTGTACATTTGGGCTGCTATCTAGAAAATTATTGCTAAGGTCAATGTAATAAAAATTTCTCCCTAAATTTTCTAGAAGAAGATTTATGGTTTCAGGTTGTGCAATTAAGTCTTTGCTCTATTTGAGTTAATCTGTGTGTGTGGTGTAAGACAAGGGTCTAGTTTCATTATTTTCCATATGGATATCCCATTTACTCAACAACATTTGTTGAAGATACTATCCTTTCCCTCAGGTGTGTTCTTGGTGTCATTGTTGAAGATTATTTGACTGTGTGGTTTATTTCTGAGCTCTCTATTCTGATCTACTGGTTTATGTGTCTGTTTTTATGCTCAGACCATGCTATTTTGATTACTCTATCTTTCTAAAATAATTTGAAATCAAGAAGCATGATACATTCAAATTTGTTAACCTCAAGATTGCTGTAGCTATTCTAATTTTTTGTGGTTATATACAAATTTTAGAATTTTTTTCTATTTCTGTGAAAAATGCCTTTGGGCTTTTGAAAGGATTTACATTAAGTCCATAAATAGATTTGGATATTATGAACATTTTAACATATTTTTTCAATCTATGAACATGGAATATCTTTCCATTTATTTGTGTCTTCAATTTCTTTCATCAATTGTTTATTAATTTTTAGTACATATCTCTTTTGCTTTCATGGTTAATTTTATTTCTAAGTATTTTATTCTCTTTGACACTATTGTAAATGAGATTATATTCATAATTTCTTTTTCTTTCTTTTGAGATACTTCATTATTAGTGTACAGAAACACTAGTGAATTTGGTTGGTTGCTTTTTTATCCTGAAACTTTATTGAATTTATTTATTAGTTCTAATAGGTTTTAGTGGACTCTTTAGGGCATGCTATCTATAAGATCAAGTTGTCGGAAAACAGAAACAATTTCTTCCTTTCCTATTTGGATGCCTTTTATGTCTTTCTGTTGTCTAATTTTTCTGACTAGGACTTTCGGAACTGTTGAGAGTAAGTATCATTGTCTTAGTTTTTATCTTAGAAAAAAAGGTTTCATTTTTTTGTCATTAAGTATGATGTCAGCTGGGATCTGGTCATAGCCTTTATTGTATTAAGGTAAATTACTTCTATACCCTTGCATTATTTACCCTTTTTTCCAAAGTCCATTGAGGCTGGAATTATTTTCCCATTTATTTGTTTTTCTTCTATGAACAGAACCAAGATATAAATTATTTTTCTGATACTGCATTGAGAAGAAGGAAGAAAATCTAATATAAATATTTTTCATAGCAGTCTTACTGTATTAGAAAATTTTAAGAATAGGTTTACCTGTTATTTTTACTGTGGTTACATATAGCCAGTATATTACAATGTTTCCAAATAGAACTTGGTGCTGTTCATTTAATGATAACCTTTTTAACTTTTACTTCCACAGAAAAATTAAAAGCATAAATCCCATGTTGTATTTCTATAATAGTGAGAATTATTTTTTAATTTTACAACATGAAAATATTTATTAATGGAAAAGTTTAATAATAATGTGTCATAATTGTGCATGCTCTTTCTCTCTCTCTTTCTAGTCATGCGTCATTTAACAATAGAGATACATTCTTAGAAATGCATTTTTAAGTGCTTTATACATTGTGTGAACATCATGGAGTGGATTCACACAAACATAGATGGTACAGCCTAGTACATACCTAGGCTATATCATACAGCTCATTGCTCCTAGGCTATAAACCTGTACAACATGTTACTGTTAAAGTACTGAATTCTGTAGTCAATTATGACACAATAGTAAGTATTTTTGTATCTAAACATATCTCAACATAGAGAAGGTACAGTAGAAATATGATACAAAAGATAAATAGCACACCTGTATAGGAATTTATCATGAATGGAGCTAGCAGAACTAGCAGTTGCTGTAAATGAGTTAGTGAGTGAGTGGTGAGTGAATGTGAAGGCCTAGGATATTACTGTACACTACTGCAGACTTTATAAAACTATACACTTAGGCTACACTGAATTTATACAAATTGTTTTCTTCAATAATACATTCATCTTCACTTACTGTGCAATTTCACTTTGTAAACTTTTTAATTTTTTAAAATTTTTTGTCTCATAATAACATAGCCTTAAACACAAACACATTGTATGGCTGTACAAAAATATTTCCCCCCTTTATATCCTTATTGTGTGAGCTTTTTTCTATTCTTAGAATGTTTTATATTTTTACTTTTTAAACTTTTACATTAGAAACTGAGACACAGACACACATTAGCCTAGGCCTACACAGGGCCAAGATCATCAATATTACTGTCTTCCATCTCCACATCTTGTCCCATTGGAAAATCTTTGGGGTCTAAAGCACACAAGGATCTATCCTTTCCTACAATAATGATGCCTTCTTCTGGAATATCTCCTGAAGGACCTGCCTAAGGCTGTTTTACAGTTAACTATTTTTTTTTTTAAAGTAGAAGAGGTACACTGTAAAATATCTATAAAAAGTATAGTTTAGTAAATATATAAATCAGTAACATCATTTATCATTACTATTATATATTATACATAATTGTATGTGCTAAGCTTTTATACAACTGGAAGTACAGTGGGTTTGTTTACACCAGCATCTCCACAAACAGGTGGGTAATGCATTGTGCTACAACATTATGATAGCAACAACGTCACCAGGAAATAGAAATTTTTCAGCTTCCTTACAATTTTATAGGATCACTGTCCCATTTATGTAGTCCGTCATTGACCATAACATTGTTATGAAGTACAGAACTGAATATTTATGTATATATGTGATATTCTCTTACACGGCAATAATATTAGCTTTTCTAAGAAAATTAACTATCAGCTTCAAATATAATCTAATATATATTCATATTCAAATGTCTCCAAAATATTTTATAGCTATTTTGTTTTTCAAACTGTCGTCCAATCAAGCTTTACTTATTTTATTTTGGCTGTGTTTTTAAAGCCAATTTTAGTCACTTAACACCATTGAACAATACACACAGTTAACAATGTTTCAAACTATTGATATTTGAAGAGACTATGTTAGTTTTCATGTAGAATGTAATAGATTCTGGATTTGTTTGATTGTGTTCTCATGTTGTCATTTAACATGTTCTTCTGTCCCTGTTAAATCTAAATTAGATCAAAAGATGGCTACATTCTGGATAAATTGGTTGTCAAGCACTCTTCATAAGCAAAGATTTCTACTTCATACCATTTTGTGTCAGGAGGCACTAAATGCTAGTATATCTTACCCTTAGAGATAATTTTCATCACTTGGTTAATTTAGTGACTGGTAGGTCTGCCCATTGTAAATATGCATTATTCATTTTTAATTGGAAATTAATACACGCGATCATAATTTGACAACATAAAATAACATATTACTCAACACTCTTTCTACCGATAATTTTTAGCTTCATAGATAAGCCTCACCTGAATTTATGCTCATACAAAAAACTGTAAATGATGATTTCTAAGTCTTTTCTTCCAGTTATATTTATTAGAAGCTAATAACTCTGTAAATCATATCACTGTGGATTCGTGAATTTCTGTATTCTGATGTGTTAAAGTTAATCACATAATTATTCTCTTGATGCTAAAAATATCCCAAATGTGTACTGTGAGAACCTCTTTAAACTTGCCCCAGTGTCCTTTAAACATTACTGTATTACTGTTTGTTTGCTTGTTTTGCTTTGTTTTGTTGGTTTGCATTCTGAAAGATTATGAGAACTGGATTAATCTCGTACTTTTTCTGTTCAGATTTGGCATCAACCATTTCTTCAGAGATATGTGATTCTTATTAATAGGTTATGGTATTTATACACAAATGTTAAAGACACGATATTAAATATTTAAGACAATGGTATCTAAACACATTGGGTGCTAGCTTTGTAATTATTCCCAGAGTGTCACTGCTTTTAGATCTGGGACTATGAGTTTATGCTAATTTGCAATTCAATTTATAGAAGTTTGTCCTAATTGCTTTTATTTTATATTTGTCTCTATATAGTACTATGACAAATAAACCTAACAAGTAAAGTATAAGAGATATTTGTATTAAAAATATCATTAGTATATGAAGAAGAGGAAGAAAATATTATATGAAGGATGTGAAGAAGTTACAACACTATGTTTCAAATTACTTGAAATAATATTTTCCTCTATGTGGTTATATTTTTAAAATTTGATATTTATTTTAGTTTATTTTGTTTCCTCTTTAATTCAATTTTAATTTTTCTCTTGAATGCAATTTTGTATTTGACTATATAAAATATCTATTTTATCTGTATTTTCATATAAGAATAAAATATTTAGAGAATTTTTAATACCCTCACTATCTCTTCACTCTGAACCTATTCAATCATGCTACAAATAGGCTGTGTCCAAGCATTACCTATAGTGTTGTAATAAATACCTTTGCATGTGTGTTGTCCCTATTTGTGAAGATATTTCTCTACAGAGTTTTATTTCACAGGATAAATGCATATATAATATTTTCAGATGTTTTCAATTTTCCCTCCACAGGATTTATACTATTTTGAACTCTGACTGACAATGAATGAGAGTTCGTTTTCCCCAGATTTATCAACAGAGTATGTTATGAGTTTTCAATTGTTGCCCAACCGACAGGTCAGAAATAAGATCTTAGAGTGGTTTAATCAATGTCCAATGCAGTGAAATAGTGTCTGATGCTTCAGATATTAAGTTGTAGATTCAGAAATAAAACACATATATCCTTTCCTATTTTTATTCTGGAGCACTTCCTCTGATTAACTTTTTAAATGAAATTTTTCTTATCCACCTAAAACAATCTTGAAATAGGACAGAACTATCAAGTCATTGTTAGCAGTTACAAGAGAGTCATAAAATTATTGAGCTGTTACATTTTATAAAATATCTCTTCTGTGCAACTGCCAGATAAACTTGTGCACCTAAAGTTGCTAAGTTATGACAAGACATCGATGGGAGCAGGCAGCCATTGTTGTCATGTACTTAGACCTTGTGTCCACTGCTCGTGGCATATATTTAAGTTGAAGATTAAGGTAAAGAAAACTTCCCATTAGTGTTTATTTATTTGGTAAGAATGACAACTCTAAACAATCACACTGTAACTACATTATATCCAAAATAATATTGTGATGTAGAATTAAATACAAGTAAAATGTGGGTCTCTGCTAGTTACATAATCTGCAGAGGATCAAGTAATGAAGCTGAGATTGGCTTTCAAATCTGTTTGTAATTCCAATATTATTTCTCAAAATTACCCAGTTGTGGCCAAATATGATACTGGTGAATTCAGAATAAAGGAAAAAAGAATTTTTTCCTTTTAACTTTTAATGGAATAAAAAAAAATAGATACATTAAAAAATGACTACAAAGTTTGGCCTTTTAGTACAAGAAGTTTTTAAAAAATTACCAAATAAACCCAATGATAATAAATTATATAATTAAATAGTTCTTCATGGCTATAAAACCTGGTTGAGCAGCAGAGTCAACTTCTATCCCCACAAGACATTGGCATCATCAATTTCCAATCAGGCACTTGGGGGCAGTAGTGTTCCTCTCATCCTGTGTTGTCAAGGGTTTCACTGTGTTTTGATGTGTTTTTTCAGAGTTTTTCTACATTGATAGTTAGACTTTATATATTATAATAAGGACGCTCTTTTATGTTTTTCCCTGCTATAGATAATTTTTAGATACTTATGGTGTAATGAAATAAGATAACCTAGACATTCAATAGTTTTACCAAAATAATTTTACTCATACCACATATACAGAATTAGCTCTTTGTAAGTAATTTAGAAGTGAACAATAAAAATTTCCCATGCATATCTGAGAAAAAAAAGAAACTCTGAAAAATGTATAATAAAACATAAGGCGTCAGACTGTAAACAAAGAAGAAATTTAATTAGATAATCATAAAAACATGAGGATGTTAGAACATACAATTTTAATTATATAACAAGGATTATGGTACTAGTTAAAACTTAGAAACAAGTCATTGAAATTCAGAAACTGTATTAATTTGAATTCTGTTTAGCAAATAATGCTAAACACATTTTTTTCAATTTTAAATAAATTTAAAAGTAATATTGTATAAATTATTTTAAAGTTAGTGTTTTATTTAATATTCATGCTAACTATTCTTAAGTAAAAAAGCAGAATTATTAACAATTATTTCATGTAGGTTTGATCCAATATAATTTGTATGTTTGTAACTCAAAATCTTTCTTGTGCATTTCTACTTTGAATTTTTAATTTCACTACCACTATTCAATTATTGATGAATAAAAATAAAACATTAACTTTTGAAAGAAAAATAAATGTGTAATAGAATAGTACAGTGGGTACATCTATATCTATCTACAACAAACCCCAATTGATAGAAACAGTAATGTGTTTTGGCTACCTCAAAGATACTCTGTCATTATATTTACAATTATATTCTCCTCTTCATATATTGGCTTCTGGTCTACAAATTTAGAAGGAACCGGACTTTTTTCTCCTGGCATTTTGTTCTGATGTTGTTAGTAGTACTAGTAATCTTGACATAGAAATATATATACTGTTATCATTAAAAATAAAAAAACATTGAGTGGCTAAAGTAGTATACAACAAAACATTCTGTAAAAGTCTTGAGAGTCTCATCTTCTGCCAGTGTATTATATTTCTGACAACTCCAGCTTCATACTATTTTCAGGTGTTTCCTGGGTACAATTTGTTCTCTGACTTTCTTTAGCTTTAAAAAACTGAAAATGTCTTATGAAAGTACAGAAGAAATATATGATAGTAGCGGTTTCAATTGCTTCAAATGGATGGCATACAAGCAGATCAAACAATAGTTTAACAGCTATCCAGACATCCAGAAGAGCACATCTACTCTACCCTGTGTAAAAGGTAGTTTGCTGTCAGGCCACAGAAAACTTGGGAAATATCTCAGCAAAGATAAAATTAGTCATCCCATATAATCTGTTGTCTGATTGTCCAAGCACAGTTAACTTTTCCACAAACTTTTCTTACTGAAATGCAAGCAATGTTAACCTTCATTTGATTCTGAGTTTCCACAGAAAAAACATTGACTGAAGTAAAGAAAAGGAGGTCAACTAAATATGAATCTCTAGTTACACTCTTAATCAGAGTACTGGTCCTTGAAATTTCTTGCCCTGGTAACATTACAGAAATCAATGTTAGACTACCCAATTATGAACATGCATGACAAGTGAAGGACAGGAATTAAATAATAGGTATATTAAGTAAGCACCCGCATTTAGAGAAATATTCCTGCTGATTTAGATAATATTCCTTTTTTCTCTATCTTTCCTTTATCAAAAATATTAGACTTTACTTTTGTTTTGACACATAATAATTGTACACAATTATAGGGTTCATTGTGATGTTTCAATTCGTGTATACATTGTGTAATAATCAAATTGGAGTATTTGGCATACCCATAACCTCATATATTTATTATTTATTTGTGGTGGGAAGATTCAAAATCATCTTTTCTAGATATTTTGAAATATACAGTGCAATGTTATTAACCCTAATTATCCTCCTGTGCAATAGAATATGAGCACTTGTTCCCCTTAATTGTCACTTTATGCCTATTGATTTTTTTTTCCTATCATCCAATACCCCCTGTTCTACATAGCCTCTGGTAGCCATTATTGTACTCTGTACTTCTATGAGATCAACTTCTTTAGATTCTGCATATGAGTGAGTTTATACAATGTTTGTCTTTCTAAGCCTGGCTGTTTCATTTAATGTAATGTCCTTCGGGTACATCCATGTTCCTGTGAATGACAAGATTTCATTCTTTTTTGTGGCTGCCTAGTATTCTCTTGTGTGTATATACTACATTTTCTTTATTAATGCTTCTGTTGATGGACAATTATGTTGACTCTATATCTTGGCTATTGTGAATAGTGTGCCAATAAACATGGAAGTACAGATATCTCTTTGGTATAATGATTTCATTTCTTTTGAATATATACCCAATAGTAGTATTGTTATATTACATGGTAGTTCTATTTTTAGTTTTTTGAAGAACTTTTCTACTGTTTTCCATAATGGCTACACTAATTTACATTCCTACCAAAAGTGTATGAGATCCTCTCTCTCCACATCAATACCAGCATTGTTTATTTTTTGTCTTTTTTGAAAATAGTCATTCTAATTGGGCTGAGAAAATATCTTGCTGTGGTTTTGATTTGCATTTCTGTGGTAATTAGGGATGTTGAGAATTTTTTCATATACTCGTTGGTCATTTATATGTCTTCTTTTGGGAAATGTCTGTTTATATCTCTTGCCTATTTTTCAATTATATTATTTTGGTTTTGCAATTGAGTTGTTTTTCTATTCAGTTGTTTGTTCCTCATATATTCTGAAAATTAGCCTGTTGTATGATGCATAGTTTGAAAATATATTCTCCCATTCTTTAAGTTGTCTGTTCACTTTGTTGATTGTTTCTTTTGTTGGTAGGACCTTGATAGTTTGATGTAATCTCATTTGTCTATTTTTGTTTTTAGTGCCTGTGCTTTTGAGGTCTTATCTAAAACATTTTTGCCCAGACCAATATTATGGAGTTTTCCCTATGTTTTTTCCTATCAGTTTTACTGTTTAAGGTCTTACATTTAAATCTTTACTCCACTTTGAGTTGATTCTTGTATATGTTGAGAGATAGGGTCTTGCTTCATTTTTCTGCATGTGGATATGTACCTTTCCCAATACCATTTATTAAAAAGTATGTCCTTGTCCTAACATGTGCTTTAGGCACCTTTGTCAAAAATCAGTTGGCTATAAGCATGTGGATTTATTTCTGTGTTCTCTATTCTGTTCCATTGGTCTATTATGTCTATTTTTATGCCATTACTATGCTGTTTTGATTACTATAGCTTTTTAGTATATTTTGAAGTCAAGTAGTGTGATCCTCCAGCCTTTTTGCTCAGAGAAAAGGTCTTCTGTGATCCCATAAGAATTTTAGAATTTTTTTTCCATTTCTGTGAAGAATATTATTGGTATTTTGATAGGGATTGCATTATGTCTGTAGATCACTTTGGGAAGTATGAGTATCTTAACAAAGTTAATTTTTCCAACCCATGAACATGTGGCATTTTTCATTTATTTTTGTCCTCTTTAATTTTTTTTTTTTTTAATTTCAGCTCATCATGGGGGTACATAAGTTCAGGTTATATACATTGTCCATGTCCCGCCCATCCCCCTGAGTCAGAGCCTCAAGCGTGTCCATTCTCCAGACAGTGCGCCTGGCACTCACCATGTAGTCATACCTCGATCCCCTACCCTCCCGCACCTCCCCGAGTCAGCACCTTCAAGCATGACCATTCCCCAGAGGGTGTGCAACGCACTCATCATGTAAGCATACACCCATCCCCTCCCCCCACCCCCCATCTCAGTCTGATATCCAATTGGTATCCTTACCCGATGTGCTTTTAGGTGATGATCAGGGAAACCAGTTTTCTGGTGAGTACATGTGATGCTTGGTTTTCCATTCTTTGGATACTTCACTTAACATAATGGGTTCCAATTCTCTCCAGGAGAACCAAAGAGATGTCGTATCATCGTTATTTCTTATAGGTGAGTAGTACTCCATGGTATACATATACCACAGTTTACTAATCCATTCGTGGATTGATGGGCACTTGGGTTGTTTCCACATCTTTGCGATTGTGAATTGTGCTGCTATAAACATTCGGGTACAGGTGTCTTTGTTATAGAATGACTTTTGTTCTTCTGGGTATATGCCCAACAATGGGATTGCTGGATCAAATGGTAGGTCTACTTGAATCTGTTTAAGGTATCTCCATATTGCTTTCCATAGGGGTTGCACTAGTTTGCATTCCCACCAGCAGTGTATGAGTGCTCCTGTCTCTCTACATCCACGCCAACATGTGTTGTTTTGGGATTTTTTGTTAAAGGCCATTCTCACCAGAGTTAAGTGGTATCTCATTGTGGTTTTGATTTGCATTTCCCTGATGATTAGGGATGTTGAGCATTTTTTCATACTTTTTTTAGCCATTCTTATATCTTCTTTTGAAAAATTTCTATTCATGTCATTTGCCCACTTTTTGATAGGATTGTTTGATTTTTTCTTGCTGATTTTCCTGAGTCCTAAATAGATTCTTGTTATCAGTCTTTTATCTGATGTGTAGTATGCGAAAGTTTTTTCCCATTCTGTAGGCTGTCTGTTTATTTTCGTGACTGTTTCTTTGGCTGTGCAGAAGCTTTTTAATTTAATCAGGTCCCATTCATTTATTTTTGTTGTTGCTGTGATTGCCTTAGGGGTTTTCTTCATAAATTCTTTGCCTAGACCAATGTCTGTAAGAGTCTTTCCTACATTTTCTTCTAGAATTCTAATCGTTTCCCATTTAAGGTTTAAATCTGTTATCCACCGTGATTTGATTTTTGTGAGAGGTGAAATCTGTGGGTCCTGTTTCAGTCTTCTACATGTGGCTATCCAGTTTTCCCAGCACCATTTATTGAATAGGGATTCTTGTCCCCAGAGTATGTTTCTGTCTATTTTGTCAAAGATTAGATGGCTATATGAGGATGGTTTTATATTTGGGTTTTCTGTTCTGTTCCACTGGTCTGTGTCCCTGCCCTTGTGCCAATACCAGGCAGTTTTAAGAACCACAGCTTTGTAGTATAGTTTGAAGTCTGGCAAATCAATACCTCCCATTTTGTTTTTATTGCTTAAAATTGCTTTTGCTATATGGGGTCTTCTCTGATTCCATACAAAGTGTATAATTATTTTTTCTAAATCTGTGAAAAATGATGTTGGTAATTTAATAGGAATTGCATTGAATCTATAGATTACTTTGGGTAGTATAGACATTTTAACAATGTTAATTCTTCCAATCCATGAGCATGGTATGGATTTCCACCTATTTACGTGTTCTGCAATTTCCTTCCTTAGTGTTTCATAGTTCTCTTTATAGAGGTCCTTTACCTCTTTAGTTAAATATATTCCTAGATATTTTATTTTCTTTTTTGCTATTTTGAAAGGTATTGAGTCCTTAATTTGGTTCTCCGATTGAATGTTATTGGCATATATGAATGCCTCTGATTTGTGTGTATTGATTTTGTAACCTGAGACTTTACTGAATTCATTAATTAATTCCAGGAGTCTCTTGGTTGAGTCCTTGGGGTTTTCCAGATACAACATCATGTCATCAGCGAAGAGTGAGAGTTTGATCTCTTCTGTCCCTATTTGGACACCCTTGATTCTGCTCTCTTGCCTGATAGCTCTCGCAAGGACTTCAAGAATTTTTATGGTTTTTATAATAGAGATCTTTTACCTCCTTGGTTACATATAATCTTAGGCATCACATTTTTTTGCAGCTATTGTAAATGAAATTGCTGTCTTGATTTCTTTTTTAGATAGTTATTAGTATATAGAAATGCTACTGATTTTTGTATGTTGACTTTGTATCCTGCAAATATACTGATTAGTTTATTAGTTATAAAAGTTACTAACTGGAATCTTTAGGGTTTTCTATATATAAGATCATGCCATCTCCTAAGAGGGACAATTTGACGTCATCCTTTTTGATTTGGATGGCCTTTATTTCTTCCTCTTGTCTTATTACTCTGGCTTGGATTTCCAGTACTATGTTAAATAAAAGTGGTGAAAGTAGATATCCTTGTCTTGTTTCAAATCTTAGAGAAAAAGCTTTCAACGTTTCCCCATTCAATGTGAAGTTAGTTAACATGGAGAAGAGATTTAAAGACTATAGAACACAGAAATATTAAATTGCATCTAATATATAATTCAACCAAAGATACTTCTTAAAACTTTTCAAAAAAAACTTTTGAAAAATTCTTCACATTTTTTATGTACTAGTTTTCTGTTATGGTTATAACAAATTTGTGGCTTACAACAACACAGATATATTAGTGTTATATCTGACTGGGATAGAAGTCAGACCAGGTGTCCTGCTGGGTTTGCTCTAGCGAAAAATCCATTTCTTTGCCTTTTCCAGTATCTAGAGGCTGCTCACACTCATCAGTTTATGGTTCTCCTCCACCATGTTCAATGTTCAAAACCAACAGTATTGCATCTCTCGGACCATTCTTCAGTCATCACGTCTCCCTCTTGCCACAGCTGAATCAGGTTCTCTGGTTTTAAGTCTCATATAATTAGATTGGGCTCACACAGATAATAATAATCCCGGATAATCTCCTTATCTAAAGGTCCTTAGTGTAATGACATCTGCAAAATCCCTTTTTGCCATGTAAGGTAATATATTCACAGTTTCTAAAGATTAGGATGTGGACATCTTTGGTGGGGGAATTATTCTGCCTACCACACTTTACTCTTGCCATGAACAATTGCTGGGAGAAGTGCTCAATTGTTTATAAAACATATTTGTACCTATGCTTGCTAAATTTGGAAAGCTAGTGGGAGAGGATAAAATTAAAATTTAGTCCACAGTTCTAAAAGCCATGGGAGAAGCCTAGAGTTAACAAATAGTTGCTAGCAGAAACCATGAAAATCAAAGTATCATGGCCATTGTGAAAGGCAGAAGAGAAAAATGGAGCATTCAGGACTCAGAGAGTGGTCTGACACGGCAGAAACCTGACTGAAAATGTATGACTTTCATGAATGAAATCAACAGGCAGCTAAGTAACTAAACAACAGGCAACTGAGTAACTAGTAAAGCTAGGATTTCATAATTGAAAACATCTGGGCCACCACATGAACAACAATGCTCTGAGAATATTGGCCCTGTCCCATTTTCAAACCTATATGCAACAAATCCAAGCACTTTGAAAAAAATGTGATGAGTCTCCTGAGGAATTTTGCTATTGTATCTCATATATAGACAGGAAACATTGATCTGATCTTTCCCCAAAGGAAATTGCCACTCACAGTCCAACTAAGTAACTGACTCCAAATTAATCACAGTTCTAGCAAGTAACTTTAGTTCACCAGACTGAACGCAGCCTTTGCAGGTGATAAATGGAGTCATCACTGGAGACCTCCTTGTTGTAACCCAGAGGTGCCCTAAATTAACCTGTGTATATTTACTCATTCCCTGAGAGCAGCAGAATGACAATTTTTTTCATGTTATGATATCCACAGAAAAATAAGGGTTCCGTTAGCTCTTTTATGACAGCCACAGAAAAATAAGCGTTCCGTTAGCTCTAAGTAACAAACCAGGGGTTCTGGCTTCCAAAGACCATGCCCTAATGCTCCATGGACTAAGAGGATCAATATCGTAGGACATTATAATCCAGTTACAGCAAACCACTGTTTTGCTGCATGCCAGCTGGAAGATTCTGCTGCAGGAAATAGCTGGAATTAACACACTGAGCAGCCAGCTGAATCTCACATCGGCAGCCTTAAACCATTGCAAAAACTTCATGGTAGAAATGTCTAAACACCTGTCTTCATATATCATACCGGTAACACACATCCACATCTATGTAGATGCAATGTCAACAACAGAGTTGATATTTACTTAGTATAGGTCATTCAGTGATTTTTGTCAGCCTCAATTGGATTGTTTAGTGCCCTTGCTTAACCTGGTGGTTGAATATTTTAAATATCACTCTAGCCACAATAAAAAATGTGGAATAAGCAGGTGTTTTGATTCCTTACACATCTGTTTTAATTTTTATTTTTGTCTAAATTAATAAGTAAAATAATTTTTTTTTTAATGACAGGGCTTGAGAATGACACTACAAGTGTTATTAATCAAGTCCTGTCTTCCATTGCAGATGCAGTTTTGAATACATTCTCTTTTCTAGAGCATAGGAAAAGCCTTTGGAAGTTGGAATAATACTGTTCATCTGATAAATTTATGTTTCTTTATTTCAGGGATCTGCAAACTAAAACAGGGGAGGTGGGAGGGGGACAACTTGGCTGGCTGTTCCTTTTTGTAAATAAACATTCATAGCAACCCGGTGAGGACAATTGTTCTTTTACATATTGTCTATGACTGCTCTTGCATTGTTATGACAAACTTGACTGTCATCAACAGTGCTTCCAGGATCCACAAAGCTTAAGATACTTATTCTCTGGTCCTTTATAAAAAGAATATGTTAATCTCTGGTTTATAGCTACAAGCAAAGAAGCATGGGAGAAGATTGCTTTCACCTGAAACAAATTGAAATGGCCTTTTACTTTCTTTTTTCAGGAATACCTATTTGTTTTGTCTTGCCCAAGTCATATACAGAGATCTTTATCATTATACCCTTGCAGATGATATCACATTCATTTCTCCTATTGATGACATCATGCTGATTTGACAGAAAAGAAGAAAGTAGCTGGCACATTAAATGTTTTTATAGTTCACACGTGTGGCAAAGGGCACAAAAAATAGCAGAAGTACAGAGAAGAGATCTGTCATTTCCGTGAGGAATCTTTTTGGCATCCAGAAAAAGAGCAAATTCTCCAGTTGGTCCAGGATATAAAAGGCTTATAAATCAACAGATTAATCAAAGCTATTTGAGAGACTGAGAAGCTATATAAGTTTCCAGCAATCTGTCATTTTGATTATTTTGCTAATCAGCCTAAGGTCAAATATTGGATTACCCTGGCTTAGAGAATACTAGAGTACATATAGGAGTAAATTAACAATTACATAGAAGATATTGTGAAGCGCTTAGAAAGGAATTAAAAAATTCTAATACCAAGGAATTTTACGTAAGCAATGTTTTTTCCATAAAATAACACACTGGGAAATTGTTGTTAAAACCTTATAATTAATACAGATGCTCAGCACTCATGCTAATTACTACTGATACATAAAATCCCAAGCTTTGTCTATTAGTCTACTATGTGTAACTGTGTTTAGCAAGGGATACTACAGATAGCAACCCTAAATTTAGGTCTGTTGCATATTTATCTACTGAAATAAGTAGAAAAATTGCTAAATAGACCATAATCTGGAAACCACATTTTAATGTGAACATATCTTAGAAGTCAGCCCAGTAGGAGGCTATTGTGCCAGATGGTAATCAATGACCAAATACTTTTATTCCCTTCCAAGTACCAATCTCAGTATCTTGATGCGTACTGCACATCCCAGAACTGAATGTAAATTTAAGCAGACGTAAAGTATAAACCCTTAACTGACTGGTGTTAGCCTCATTTGGTTAAAATTCCTTTTTATCCACTAAATTTAGTTTCATATTGAACTTAAAATTTTCTAATAAAGAATACGGAAAATAATCTTTTCTGCACAATTAAAATTATAGCCCATAAAATGTCCAGCCAGAAAATATTCATTTGAATATTAGACCAGAGATATTTTGAAAAAAATAATGAAATGTAACTGGTTCTTTTATTAACAAAATACATCTGTTGATTTTTATTTACTTCAATATATTAATAACACTCAGAATTAGCATATTATATTGCAATATATATTTGATCTGAAAAGTTTAATATCTATGACTTTTACTACTGGTCATTGACCATGGACATCTATAATATAATAATATCAAATACTTCAATTGTGCAAAATCAAACCAGTTTCCTGGAGAAGGAGGTCAACCAAACCTCAAGTATTGACTTTTTATTTTAATGTGGTATTTATGCCCTTGACTCACCAACTATATCCATTTATTAAGGAACTGTAGGATACTACATGATAGTCACTAAATTCACTAACCCACACAAGAGTTTTGGTTTTAAGCATCTTAATTATTAAAACTTTCCAATAAATTTGATAGAAAGTAATCAGAACTTTCAGTATGAACTGCTAAAATTTTCAGTATGTTTCCTTTTTTTATCTACATTTATTTGGGTGGTACAAATAGATGGTACAAGTTACGTGGATGTATTGCATAGTGCTGACATCTGAGCTTTTAGTGTACCATCACCAAGGGAGTGTACATTGTACCCAATGGTTTTTCTTTTTCTTAATTTGTATAATTTATTTTTGACCCCTTTATAAGGAATGTACTTGTGAGAAGCTTATTCTCTGCTGTTTTAAAGCAGTCCCAGTCCAGTCGGTAAATCCACTTAAATAATACTTCTCTGGAAGATATTCAGTTAAAGCCACATACTCAGGAATGAGCTGGCCAGATTCTTATTTAGATTTGTCATTCAATCTCTTTTTCTATAATGGTCTAGAGCAATTCTGCTTTAAATCAAAGATTTATTATTTTTTGTCTCTGGTTTGAGTTCTAAATCTCATTTCTTTTCCTAAGCTTTACACTTGTGGATGTCACTAAGGCCAATATCTGAAGGCAGTCTTTCATCATCATTTAAATTTGTTCATATCTGAGATCTAGCGATTCCCTGTCACAGTGGACTCTGACGAAATTGTAGAAACTGAAGCTGTGAAATGTAAGTTAAATTAACAAAAAGATTTAAAAAGTGGAATAAATATATCATGTATGCATCATTTTGTAATTGATAATGTTGGAAACAAGTTTTTATTTCTTCTAGTTTAGTTAACTTTACCAAACATAAATTTTAAGACATATAGCGGCTTACAAAAACACAATTACTATCTCAATAGTTCTCGTGGGTGAGAAATTCGGATTGTGTATCTGAGTCCGTTGCTCAAGGTTTCACTAGGCTGCCACCAAGGGGTCAACCAGTCTCTATTCTTATCTGTAAGTTTGTTTATAAAATATTCTGCCTCCGAGTTCACTCAGGTTGTTAGAAGCTTTCATTCCCCCGCAAATCTGTAGCTCAGGGTTCTGGTTCCTTTCTGGTCATCGGCTGGAGGCTGCGTAGTTATTAGAGGCTGACACGCTTTGTTTGCAACAAGGCGGTCTTGGAAGCCCTCTGAAACCTTGCCACACAGCAGCTCACGTCTTCACAACAAGCAGGAAAATCTCTCTCTCTTTAGGAGAACACAGCCCTTCTTTTAAAAGCTTTATTTGCTTGTTGTCCTTTATATCAGTTGATATAAATCAACTGATTTGGGATTTTGACTACATCTGTAAAATCACTTCACCTTGATCACATAAAGTAACCTTATCACTGGAATAACATCTCAATGTATTTGTGGGTCTGCCCATACTCCAGGGGCAAGTAAGTATATATCCTGGGGTCATCTTAAAATTCTGCCTACCACAGGTGATTTAAAATATGTAAACAAATGAACATTATGTAGAATGAAAACTTAAAACTATAAGACCTAGGTTTTACTACCTTTGCAAAAATATTCATGTAGACTTGCAGGCAGGACAGTAAACCTCCCTGAAATTCAGTTGCCTAATTTCAAATATGAGAAGTTTTAATCAAATGAACACTAAGGTCACTGTATTTATATGGCATAATTTGACACTTACAAATATAACTTTAGTAACTTGTAGAAATTAATTTCTCAATTACACTGCATAAAGGAGTTATTACAATATTTAGCTTCTAAAAAAATTTTGGTCACTCAGCAGTCATACTGCATATCACTAATGGAAAACTTTTTTAAAGCAAGGCGGAGGTGTCACTTAATGACAATGTTTCCCATTTTTAAATATCAAATTATTTTTGAAATCATCTTTCATTTCTTAAATTTTAAAAAATCTCAATTTGAAATGATAAATGTTAAGATATGAACAATGGAGTAATTTTTTGCAAGTGTTGGAAATCATAGCAGTTAAATTTTTCTAATCTGTTATTGACTTAGTAATTATGAGTCAATCATATTTATATAGTGCTTAAGGTTTTCTGTATGTTATTCTAATTGCTCTTATAATCCAATGTATGATTATTAGATTTTATGACATTTGAAAAGACAAGCTGCATTTTCTTTCATTTTGTAGGACATTTTATTTTTCTTAATTATTTTCAGTTTTAATTATGCAGATATTACCTATATCAGCATACCTTTAACTATTAATATAACTCTCTCTCTCTCTCTCTCTCTCTATATATATATATGTTATATTGGAAGCATTTAAAATAATGAAACTACTATCAAAATCTAAAGGACTGTTTTCGGCAATTACAGAATTAATATATTTTATAGTTAAAGCAATATATCTAGATTATGTGCATGTATGTGTCTTTACAAGTATTTCTGGTAACAATTTATATTTCACCATATCACAATGATAAAAACAATAAATGAAAAGGAAGTTGAAGTGACCACTGTTATCTAGGCCTTCCCATGGCTTCTGCTCCTGAGTCAAATGAAGGGCCCTCTCATAACTCAAGATCATTACTCCAGCAATGATCCCTTTTACTCCTGCAGTAACTTTTCTCAGTTTATAAGCTCATTCCTATCAGCATGCAAACATCATCTTATCTTTCCCATATTGAAGACATCATTGTCTAACTTCTTTTCCATCGTCAGTTACATACATACTAGCTATTATCTTTTTTTTTTTTTAATAGCAAAATGCTTTGAATGACTGTTGATTTCCAAGCTTTTAATCCTTCTCATCCATTCTCTACTCAAACCAAGTCAGTCTGGTCTTCTACACTGCTCTTCAAGTCACTCAATGTAATGGAGAATTTTCTGTCCCTATATTACTTGACCCATCGATAGTGCTTGGTGTAGGTGGGTATTCGCCTTCTTATACTTTCTTCTCTTTATTTCCAGAACAATATGCTCTCCTGGTTTTCCTTCCATTTGAATGGCTCTCCTTTCTCTGTCTCATATGCCAAACATCTACATGTTGACATACCAAGGAATCAAATCTTGGACTTCTTCACTGCTGAAACAAAAGGTGACCCATTGGTTTTATGGATGTAAGTATCCTATCTTATAAAACTACTAAATTTATTGCTTCATCTTAGATCTTTCTAACTCCAATGGCCTATTACACACAAACCATGGCTGATTATTATCTCAAATTTATTTCCAGAACTGACCCTATAGCTTCACTCTTACCATATGTAGCAATATCAGAGTTGATTTTTTTGAGGGGTGTTGTCCCAATTCTCTGGCTCCTTGCTTGGAAAAATCGCAAGCAGGGCTGGTGCAACATAGTGATGACAGACACTTAGCACTTCTACACAAGTAACTTGCATTGCAGAATTTTAAGTATAGAAAGCAAAAGCACATTTCCTGAGGGAGAATGGATCTATCTCAGAGAGTGGAGAAGGCCCTAGGGTTTAATCACACTTCTACTTTTATGTCTACACCTTATGATATGCTAAATGGTAGACAGAATAGTTATTAATTTTCTGGGGAAAAGGTGGAGATTTCTTAAAAGTAAAGGCCTTCCGCAATTTTATCTTTATAGAGTAACTTCCAAGGGTCGCCATGAAGTTTATAAACTGCCATTGCTCTAGGAGGTGTGATTTTTACTATGCTGATGTATGTTAATGGGGAAAAGGTTACCTTTGAACATGAGCTCCTAGTTTCTGTGCATGCTTCTGGCCAGGAAAAGTCCCTAACCTCAAATTTCTGCTGTTTGCACGTTTGGTTCTAAATGCTCATTGGCCTCCTCATTTTTGCACTGCTCCTCTTTTCCAGCGGTTAGCATTGCCAACCTACACCTGTCCCTAACACTTCCTAGTCTTTTTATTTGTCCTAGACTGAATAACCATGAAAGCATATCTTAAGACAGATAACTGCGTCAGGTAACTTATTTAGAATTGTGATCCTATAGAGCATGAGTGCAGAGCAAAGGAGTTGCAATAGGTGGGCTGAATTTTCAGCAGAGGCAATACCTAGAGCAGTGTTGGGAAAGGAACCCCACTGCACTGTTGGGCCCACGCAGACAGAGCCTCTGTCTTTCACCATGTTCCCAGGGGGAGAGAATTTAGGCTAAAGATTGGCTGCTCTCCACAGGTTAAATCATCCTTTTACTTGGTTTTGGAATGCCTCTTCTGTGACAAATATTCTCTGATAGGTAATAACCTGACACATAAAAATGTACATACTTTATACTCACTCACATGATCTTACCTGCATGTTTCTCTTCCAGATTTCCTTGTCTCAGATCATCCAGTCATACCCCTTCTGTATTTGCCATTCCTAAGTTCTCTGTGCCTAGTCTTACCATAGACAATTTCTCATTACATAAAAATGGGATGTTTCATTCCATTGCTCAGAGTATGAGTTTTATGTCACACTTTAAAGATGTTTTAATATAATGACAGTTTATTTAATGTTAACCTCAATGCATTATTTCACTACACAGGAGTACACTTTTTTCTCCTCCTTCAGTTGTTCTTGCAGAGCCCCCATGCAGCTATAGGTTTGAGTAGGAGAATTGTCCATACAGCAGAGAGAAATGCCACAGAAGTCTGGGATGCCTGATCACATAATTTACTGGAGTCATCTGATCTGGCTAGGTCTGATCCTGAGTGTACCATTGCATAAGATGGATTGCTGCTGTGCTTTCCTGACTTCATAACTCAGTGGATCCGATAATACCTTGTTCATGATGGGCAGCTTCCAATATGCTGTGGTCAAGCATTTAGTTTCTGTTAGGACCCAGAATAAACCAGGGCATATTTTTGAAATGGAGTTTGCTTCTCTGCCAAAATAAAAGCATGATCTGTCTTCCGTGAAACTCTTCTATTGTGTCATACTGGAGACTTTGGCACAGCATTTTTATTCAATGTAGATATGCCTGGCACTAATGGCTCAGTGACATCATGCGCCTGAGTGGTAGGGCAAGTTACATCTGGTTGGTACTTGCAATAGAGCCCTTTTCACTTCGAGATTCACTCAAAATTGGCAGCCTTCTGTATGAAAAATAATGTAGTCAGTATTCTCAAAAATAGTATATACTTATTCATCAATGCTAAGCCACTTTCTTAGTGATGGTACGTGTAAGGCACACAACCCAAACTTTGTCTTAGAGGAAATGTTACAGAATTCCTCAAATCCTTGGTACTTAAAATTTTTACCAGTTAAGCAGGGAGAGTTTATCTTCCACCCTTGACGAGAATATGTCTTCCTAGAAATTGTTTACACTTACCACATTCTGTTTGCTATTTCCAATTAGCATGATGGCAATGTTATATTGAATAGGGTAGATATTGTGCAGAACTTCAAGATTTCAAGACCTATCTATTTTATGTAGTGACAGAGAGCAGGAGGCATGATCATAAATGTATACTGCTGTTTTTTGCACATAAAAGAGAACTAGTTTTAATCCTCATGATTGATAGGGATTTAAAAGAATGCATTTGTCAGATCAATAACCACATACCAAGTAGGTTTGTTCCGGTAAGATACCACATCCAGAACAGGATGTCCAATGAAGCTATCACCTGACTACATTGATGTCATTCAGCCCTCATCTACCACAGTCCTCCTTTTGAGAGCAGAGGCTCCACACATGAGTGAAATGAGACGTCATAGGGTTGGCCACCCTGAAACTTTAATGTTTATGATTGTCATGCTGCTATGATTTATGAGATCCTATTCTGAAATGAAAATAAAATAAAATCTCTCTTAAAAATATCTACATTTCCAAGTTTACTGAATCATTATTCACAATAGCCAAGATATGCAAACAACCCAGGTGTCCATCAATGGATGGATGGGTTAAAAAAACAGAGCTATATATATGTGTGTGTCTGTGTGTGTACATATATATATTTACATGTAAATATTGGCTGTTTCATACTTAAAACAGGAGGAAATGCAGCCATTTGTCACAACTTGTATAGACCTGGAAGACATTATGCCAAGTGAAATAAACCAGACACAGAAAGATAAATATGAAACCACATGATCTCACTTATATGTGGAATCTAAAAAATAAAAGTCAAATATATAGAGATAGAGAATAATCCAATTGTTACCAGAGTTGGGGCGGAGGAAAAGGAAATGAAGAAATAGAGGTCAAAGGATACCATGTAGCAAATATATAGTATGAACAAGTTGAAAGATCTAATGTACAACAGAAGGTTTATAGCTAATAATAGTTTATTGTATTTAGTATTTTTGCTAAATAAGTAAATTATAGCTCTTCTTGCCATAAGGGGAATAAAAATGGGTAATTGAGATGATGAATATATTAATTTGTTTTACCATAGTAACCATGGTAAAGTTACTATATATATGTACCTTGGTACTTTGGTACTTGGTACTTTCCTTTTTGTGTAAACTCTGTGGATATTGCACATATACTAATGTGAACATATAAATAGTAATATCTTTCTACTACTATGTGTCTACTTTGTCCTAGTTAGTCTCTTATTCAAACCTCATGGCTCTCACAAGCTAAGCTGTCTTACCCTAAAATTATGCTTTCTTCAAGTGGCTTTTCTGCCTACATGTCATTCATTTCTTTCTGAAGAAAACCACCCACAAATGTTCCAAATAAGAACATAGAATTCTATGCAATTAAATCATATAGAAAACTTTAATTCTCTTTTTCCCTCCTTACCCACCGAGATCTGTTTGCTTCTGTATCTTTAAAAGCAAAACATTACAGGGAAACAAATAGTTGCTCAATGTGATTTCTGAAAAACATTAACAAGATTTATTTCAAATGGTAAATTATTTTAAAGCATTAGTTGTAGTAAGAAAAATACTAGAACTATTCTCATATGCATTTTTAAAATAACCTGAAAGACCTAATGGGTAGGATAGATTTGTTATATTCTTTTGCATATCTATTTCTAAGCCAATAATATCTAATCACAGCTAGAAATGTATACTCCAAAGTACAATACTTCTTTAAGACCACAAGAATCTCAGGATGATAGCATATACCTTCAAAAACCTACTTTGGCACCGTAGTGTAGAATGCTGTCTATTACTTATCATCTATGTGACCTTGAATAAGTTAGTTGACCTCTGTAAACCCTAGTTTCATCAGTTGTAAAATGAGGTTAATGATGCTGAACTTTCTTGAAAGCAGTTAGGTTAAATAATGTAAATTCTCTAAAACGCCTGGAACAGAGTAGACATTTAATCATTTTTTTAAACAGATAAAATATTTCATACAATGTTGAATTAAAATAGACAAACTTTGATTGCCTCCTACTTCATTGAGTTAGAAGGTCCCTTTACATCAGGGCCAGGAATGAAAAGTTAGTAATAACTGAGTATCTCAAATTATATAACTCCTATAAGAAGATATGTGAATATGCAATATTTTGTCAAACAATGCAGTCCAAAGCTTTGTCTCATTCTGATAAGAGTTACTTCCAACAGGAAATGCAATTTTTAAAGCAATTCATTGGAGAACACATGGTTTTAAAGACACAGTCTCTGGCTTTGTCTCCATTAAGAGAGAATGGCAAATATAAAAGTGTTATTTTCCTCTGAGTTTCAAAAGGTTATCTTTCAGGTTGATTTTAGGCTCTGTAAAATGTTGATAACAGCCTGTCAGAGTTGATGTGTTTACATTGATTTTCCATTGGGTAAGCCACATATACATTGTGCAAAGTGAGGATCCTTAGAGTACCTTACTGCATTTCTAAACAAATTGCTGTTATTTTGTTCAAAATGTTATTTTGAAAAAAGGGGAAAAAAAGAGAGCCATTAGATTTGCATCACCAATATTCTAAAAATGTTAACACTTTTGAAAATTCTTGCTTTGATCAGGTAATTTCACAATAAACATCGGGAAATGTTGGATTTGAATCAAGAAATATATTTAGATTCTTTCAGATATTTAGATATGCAGATTCTGCAATGGAAGAAGGAAAATGTTCTATAAACATGAAGAAATATTAAAGATCATATTACCCTTTAAAAATGAATAAAAAATTTGAATTTAAAACATTACTCACTATTAGAACATATCCTTTCAACCATGATGGCAAAATATATTCTTAAATATTTTGTATATACAGTTATAGTATTACTGATGATTTTCCACTAAAATTAACTGAGGGAGAGTGAGAGTTATCAACATCTATATAGAACAACAAGAAAATAAACTATAAACCCTGGTCACAAGGTGCAGTTACCATTGTCTAACAATCAAGAAAACTGAGAGAAAATAGTAGGGATAAAATCCCAACACCATTGAGACCAATAATTTGGAGCATGTAAGAACCGGTTTCTCAGAACACACAAAGAGACAAAGCTTTTGTTCAAAAAGAGCTAAAGCTCTCAATCTTATCCTGTAGCCAGCACTTTTCTTTGTGTGCTGTAGGAGTACATAATGTTTTAGAATCATTAAAGCAATAGAAATGTAAAAATGTCCTTTTGGAGTTCCAGGAAAGTATTCATCCTGATATGCACTGTAAAATTACCTTATTCACTCTCATTCAATGACTATATATAGATCTCTCACACAAAATCCTTCTGAGTATGTTAAACTGAAAATAATTTTGATAATATCACATGTCCATTAACCTTAGGGAAAACTGTACTTATATAGTTTATCTTATTTTATTTTCCTTTATCTAGCTACATAGATAGATATGAAAGAGTAATTTTCTCTCTCATATGAATTGCTTCAAACTAGATCTGGGTTTTGTTATTATCTTTTTTCAATTCTCTGATATATCTATAAAACTCAGAGATTATCATTACCAATAGTGATTTTTGAAATAATCTCTGCACTGTTTCCATGGACTCTAAAATAACATTTCCAACCGAAAGAGGATTTACTTTAGGTTAACATATAACTCATATTTTGCTTTTACTGATTTTCTTAAAGCTCTCATTTATTTTAGTTGGGTGAGCTAGTACTATTCAGCTATGAGAAACAATGGTGATATAGCACCTCTTGTATTTTCCTGTATAGAGCTGGAACCCATTCTACTAAGTGAAGTATCCCAAGAATGGAAAAATAAGCACCACATTTACTCACCATCAAATTGATTTTAATTGATCAACACCTAATTGCACATATAGGAATGACATTCATTGGGTGTCAGGCAGATGGGAGGGGGAAAGAGGGGCTGGGTGTATACATACATAATGAGTGCTATACGCACTGCACCATCTGGGGGATGGACATGCTTGAAACTCTGACTGGGGGCGGGGGCTGGGGGAAGGGGGGACAAAGGCAATATACGTAACGTAAACATTTGTACACCCATAATATGCTGAAATAAAAAAAAAATTATCTTCCTTTGAATTCTGCCTGTCATTCTTTAAAGTACTAAGCATAGTTTTCAGTATTTTTTTGTTAAAAATTTAAAAAGAGGTAAACAATCAAGTGAAGCAATCTTAGAAAAAATAAAGTATTGACAGAAAACTTCCTAAGTGAAGCTTACTATTTCTTTTATTTTATTAATATTTTTATAGTCTGCATCTTCTCTAGTATATGGAAAATATGTTTGAATATTTAAGATGGTTTCATAATTAATATAGAACTATGGAGTTTCCACATTTTTAATTAATCCTAATTCTTTAACAATTTATTTTACAAAGTGCCATTTTAATCTAATGCTAAAAAAATTTCCCCCAAGATTAGCTTGTTTCTATAATTAATGATTTTCTGACATATTGTAAAATACTGGTGTGAAAGTAAAAAAACAAAAAATAAACCTTTGACCTTCAACACGTACAAACAATGTCCATCAAAAACACATACTTTAAAAGTGTCATCTTTGCAGATAAAAAGAAAAACAAATTTAGACAATCAAAAAAAATCAAAAGAATAAACCATAACAGTTTATTCTGAGCAAAATAAAACACAGAAAGTAAAACAAAAACGTGTTTACTTTATATAATGACTTGTTCTCCTTTGGGATACCCAGTACTGGGATAGCTCTGATCAAATGGTATGTCTACTTTGAGTTCTTCAGTTTAACCATAGAGGTTACACTAAAATAGGTAAATTATTAAACATTTAGTGTATCACACATAGCTCTGAATAATTAGGTTATTTCTTTAAATTTCACTGAGTGTCTATATTAGACATTATGTCATGTGCTAAACATAAAACTAAACAAAACAGACATGATTTCCAACTTGGCACTAATGAAGAAGTATAGGCAATACATACATGCATGCACACATAATCTATTGGGATAAATTACAATATAAAATATTCAAGCTGCTATCTGAGCATGTAAGTGGGCTTCTAGTCCATGCATGGGTGGTCAGATAAAGTCTGAAATGTAAGTATCAGGTAAAGTGATGGCATGGGGATGTCAGTGATGGAGACAAGGAAAGAAAATGCTCTGGATGGAGGAAAATGCATAGAAAAGAAGGAAAGTCCTATGAAAGTTCTGAGATTTTACTCCGTTTGCAAGCTAACCAGTTAGCAGACTGAGATTTCATGAGCTCTTTAAAAAAAGACACAAAATTACTGTTTCAGAGGAAAAAGGACATTATTATTGCACAGCGAGAAGCATGTTCACATTCATGTTCTTTCACCTTACCTCCTACAGTCTACAGGGGAGGGGAAGGGGTCCCATGGATGTTGCACATGCAGTGAGTTTGCATGACAGCTAAGGAACACCAGGCTTAAGAAACCTGTCTTTTCTCTCATCCAAGTAATAACCAGGCCACATCCTGCTTAGCTTCCGAGATCAGACGAGACCAGGTGCGTTCAGGGTGGTATGGTCATAGATAAAACCTCTTTTCTATAGGGCTATTAATACTCTGCCTAACCTTTGCTTTAGAGAAAGACATTATCTTTATCCTATTGAACAGCAAATAGAACTGCCCTCTACTCTGGATGTAGACACTGTAGTCTTCCAAAGCTGTTCACTATGAAAACAGTCTTGAAAAGTTATTCTAACATTAAGATAGTGAATGTGTCTGTTCACAAGATATGCAGAAACAGGGAAACCAAGCTTTGGCACAATTTATATAATATCAGAATATTTTTGCTAAGTAAGATTGAAATAATTCATCCACAAATATATCTGAATGTATCCCTTTGGGCTAGGGCCTGGAGAATTGTACTTTCTTGAATGCCCCAAATTCGTCCACTGGTAGGATCTGTTGAGGTTTGCAATTCCTCCTGAGATACATTTTTATAATTTACATTTTGCTCAGGAAATTGTCTCTTTCAATGAGATATTAAATTCACTTGCATAAGATTTTGTAAAGTGCTTTTATAGTACTTTTAATTTCCTCTTTCAGGGAGTATTATTCCCCTTCCATTTCTAATTTTGAGTGTTTATTCCTACATTTTTTCTTAGTTAGGTTTTGATTATTTTATTTTATTTTTATAAAGAACTTTCACAGTTTTAGAACAATCCTAATCTCCCTTATTATTTATTTTTCAAGTAATATTTTCTAATTTTATTTTTATTTCAACATGTTCCTTGTTTTAATTGTGAGATTTAGATACTTAAATAATTTATTTAATCACTCATAATTCTTTCTATTTCTTATATCTGTAAATGCTTACTACATTATGGTGTTTTGTTTTATTTAGGCTATATCTAATCCATAATCTTCTAATTGGAATTACTGTACTTCTTTCCTTTACTTTCCATTTTCCTTCAAATATGGGTCTATCGTCCATTTTCCACATTTTAGCCAAGTTATTTTTTTTAAATGTGCAGCTGATCAATGATAGATCTTCAATGAGTATAAACATTTTATGAAGAAAGGAACCATAAGTGTTTCACACAGATTTAAAGGAATTGAGTTTATATTGAAAACTTCTCACAAAGAAAATTAACAATTTAGTGATTTTACCAGTAAATTCTTCTATACATGTTTAAAAAAATCATAGAAATTCTTACAGAGATTAGAAAATGTGGGAATACTCTGTCTCACATGTCTCTTGACATGAATGCTAACAGGCCAATTTCACTCTCAAATTTTTATGTAAAAATCTTAAATAGAATATTAACAAAGTCAATCACCAGTATGTTTAATTATAACACAGAATTGTGTAGATGCATGCATTTCAGGAATTCATATCAATTAGTCAATTAAAAGTTATGATACTAACAAAAGAAAGACAATAAACCACATGAGCATTTCAAGAGATGAACAAAGTTTAATGGACAGAAATCCGTAACTATTTAATATAACTTTTCTGAGCCAGTTAGAAATTCAGAGGAAATTTTTATTCTGATAATCTATGGCAAAAGTTATACTAATATTTAATTTTGAAATGATGAGAGGACAAGGATGCTTTCTATCATGATTTCTGTTCAACACTGTGCTGGAAATTCTACCTGGTTCAATATAGTAAAAAAAGCAATTAAAGCCTTCAATATTTCAAAGAAAAAATATAATTTTCTTTCACATATGATAATACTGAGTACTTAGAAAATATTCTTATCGATTTTCGTATATGTCAGTTATATAGCCAGGTAAAAAGTTTATATGAAAAACCCAAGTGTGTGAATATTTACATATTATATAAAACAGTTATATGTACATATATTATATAGGATAAGTATATGTATTATACATAATAAAGTTATATAATTACTTTATCTAATTAAGAAAAATTATAAGCCATGTGTAACTATTTTTTTTAATCACTTTGAAGTTATAGCCAGTAATTTTTTAATGAATTGTAAAAAACCTTATTTCTCCTTAACCCTCAAAATGTCACAATACATAAGTCATCATCTTCTTGGCAAAAGTGTAACTCCATCATAATAGGTTGCAGGTAACATGAAGAAGATGAATGTTAAGAGGAGCTATGCCTGGGAGCTAGGCCACTGGGAAAAGGTAGTTGTTTATAGTATAGACAAGGGATTAAAAAGTAGTTTAAATAGAGTACCAACTCACTTATGTCAAAGTACTATTACATATAAACTCTAATATGGTTAAAAGTCATATCAATAGGTATGATACGTGTCAATAGGCCTTGTATTTTACAAAAGAGGAAATTGAACTTAGTCATCAAATACTGAGGTCACCTAAGCTTTAAGTAGCAAGCTTGACCAAGACCACCAGTGTCTTTAAATTGTCAGCTCTGTCAGTTAGTCCAGAAAATGCAAAACTGTTAGTCAAAGCATGGCTGTATTCTGTAATTTCAAACCTAACTACAATTGATAGGCAAAATATGACATGTGGATTAATTTGTCAAGAATGGTTTAGGAAGAACTAGGTTATGTGGCAAAGGCAAGTCCAAGAATATAAACAGATTTTGGATCAAAAGTTTAAGTTGAACATGAAACATCCAAAATTTCTTTGAATATTTATAAAGCAAATCTTCAAAGATAGATTTTTATACTTTGATTTTTGCCAAAAGCAAAAGAATAATGACATACAGAATATTTTAATATCAGCTTAAATAAATATAATATTATGAGTATATCTAAAAGTTCTTTGAATTTATTTTTTTAAAAAATGGATGTATAGTGGAAACATCTCTTACACATTAGCATACAATAATATCCAAATACACTTGTAAAATCACCAAATCTAGAATAATTCTCTCTGATCTCAATTCCCAGCTGCTCCATTTATTAATTATATCACCTGTGACTTAGTTACACATTTGCAAAATGGAGATTGGAATAGTTTTATTTCCAAGAATGGTTGTTGAGAATCAAGGATTTAATAAATGAAAACAAGAAAAATTGTGCCTTGAACAAAAACACTCCCAAGTGTCAGCTGGATCTTCCCAATTTAGAAAGAAATTGCAGTGAATGCTTTTTTTTTTTTTTCCCTGTACTGGAAAGCTTAAAACTGTTTTATAATCTAAATCAAGTAGAAGATACATTATTTAATCAATTTGGATTCAAAGTAATGCAGGCAATACAAGGTAGTACATAAAGTTCACATTCAAAAACAATCTATATGTCCTTAGTAATATTAAATTTTTCTAAATAGTTCAATTCTGTATGTTACAATACAGTGTGTGCCTTATATTCAACTTAATCCATTTTGTGTGTGTTTGTGTGCCTGTGCTCTAATAAAAATGTTTACATGAATGTGAAAATATTCTTAACCCATATATTTTTTGAATTTGAATTTATTAGTTGAAACTTAGATTTTGTTCCACTACAATAAAAGAATGGTTAGATTCAAATAAAAGTTCTTATCATATATCATTCTGATAGTAATAAAGACAAATACCTAAGTATTATGTATAGGGATATATATATAAAGACATATAAACACATCTATAAATTCTTAAAATATCTAATTATGACAGTAATATATGGTCAATAACAATAACCTTGAGAAAAAATGAAAGTCCTAAAGAAAAAAAAAGTTGTAATCCTACTACCCAAAGATTACTGCTGATGAAATTTTATTTATCCTATCTTTTTAAAAATATATGCAACATTTATCTGTCTTTCAATTGTTATTGTCCAACCGTATTGCCCACTGCACAGAGAAGAGCCAGCGTACTGAAGCAGCCGGGATTGCAATGGAGAAAGTCTTTCTTTATTTGCATAGCACTAGGCAGGGTGACAAGAGACATTTCTCAAATCTGCCTCCCTGAGAATTTAGGAGACAGGGTTTTTAAGAATAGCTTAACAGGCAAAGGATTAGGTGATTAGGTTCATTAATTGGGGCAGAATTATAGGGGTGTGGAAATCATCTTCCTGTGTTGCTCCAGTCCCTGGGATCACAATTCCAGTTGAGTCAGTTTCTTCGTAGGGGCTGCTAGTCTGGGTGGGCCAATCCATACACTGGAATGCGGGACCTAGAAAATATCTTGAAAACTACCTTTAGGTTCCATAAAGGTGATGTTATCCATGGGGAAAGTTAAGAACCTTTATGGACACCAGCTGCATGGCACCAGAGTGGCAATTATAGGGGGACAGTTACAAATTATTATTATTTTTAGCTAGGCCCTTACCACAGTTCTCATCTTGCACCCCGTTATTGAAGGGTGGTTTCACTATCAATCTATCTTTCTGTACATAGTTACTCAAACCACAATATGAAGAGTGCTGAGACTGAGAAAGCGTGTTTGTGTGCGTTCGTACACCTTTTTTTAACCTTAACCAAAGTGAGTGGGAGCCCTAGGAGGCATTCTTACAAGGTCAAGGGAGTCCTCCCCACACCCCTCCATCTTTCCTGATCTTTGGAATGAGGCTCTAATCATTGGTTCTGTCAGCCAGCTTGGACAGTAAGAATGAAGGCCACATCTGGTATTCTGGTCCTGGGACTGTTTGAACTCATTTTCATGCTTCATGCTTTTTTTTTCCTGCTCAAAACCTAAGAGAATTATTCTTGGTTGGGGAAGCCCTCTAAGGCTTTCATGTCAGTACTATTATCAATGTGTATTAAAATTATAATGTACATGCATAATATAAAAATATGTTATATATATTTCCCATAATTTGCGTAGATTATATAGAACTTGTCTCCCAGTCTCTCTTTATCTCTATATTGGTGCCTCCTCTAATCTTAAACATATTATTGTGATATATTACTGGCAAAAACAAGTGTATCTAACCACAATGGAAAGTTTATTTCCCTAACATGATTTTTTTATATGATCCCAAATATGAATGCATGAGCTCCTTATTTTTAAGCTATATTTTTTCAAAATATCGCTAACTCATCCTTTAAGATATTTGTGTAATAACTTTGATCTCATTCAACTTCCATTCTTAATCATTTTGACTTTACCCATGTAAATTGGTATAGCTTTCATCAGTTAGAAAAT
The DNA here is from genome assembly GCF_020740605.2 of Lemur catta. Taxonomy (NCBI): domain Eukaryota; kingdom Metazoa; phylum Chordata; class Mammalia; order Primates; family Lemuridae; genus Lemur; species Lemur catta. The sequence continues at coordinate 16,947,062 of NC_059139.1, read as the reverse complement.
TATGAAAATATAATTATAACTGCAGAGTAATCACTATTTTAATGTTATTTTTGCAGCTGTGCTAATATGCATCTATGGATTGTTGAGTTTGTTTGCTGTTTTCTCCTATGGAGAAAGGCACACAGACTTGATAAATAAGAACAGAAAACATCTCAGTTCTCTAAACATACACAAAATTTTTTGAAAGCCTTTGTCTTCTAGAGGACTTGCACCAAAAAAGAATGTACTTCCTCAGTCAAATATCATGAAATCCATAACCTATTATACAGCCTCACTTGATTTCTTTCCCTCAAAATACAATTAAAAACTCTCCTCATATAGAAACTCTAAAGGATTCTCTATCACATTGTTAAAGAGACTTCTAAGAAATTTAATATCTCTGAAAATAGAAAAATCCATTAAAGAAATTAACTGCACTTACATTTTAATAATTATAATTCAAAGAATCAGATTTGATTATGTGATACTAGCCATATCATTGATCATTGAATTCACTGTGGATTTTGAGATTTATTAAATTGTTTGAATTGTTAAAAGTTATTAATGTTGTAAATGACACAAACCCAAGTGACTATTTCATCATTTAAATCCCCATAATAAACAAAATCATTCCTACTCAAATGCTAGGATACTTTAATGGAGATAAATAAATCTCTGAAAAATCTTAGTGAGTACATTTGTTTCTAATTAGAATTATTATTATATATTTTTAATTGTGATTTATTTTTCACTATCTCAATGATGTCATCACCCTATAATTTGGATTACAGATAAAACCTTTTTATTATCATAAAGGACTCCATGAACTCTTACTTCCCATTCAATTATTGCAAACAATCTCAAAACCATGTAGAAGCTAATTATAAGACAGCGTGAATAGCCAGAATGAATATAAATAATATCAATGGTTCATGTTCTCACAGTAGGATTCTGTTAAACACTTACTATAAATAACCACATAATTTTTTTAAGTGTTAACTGGAAAAATGTGCTAATACAATGATTTCCTGTGTTATAAAATTACAAACAAACCATTCTACCTTTTTATACCATTCTGCAATAACTGAATTAAAGCTGATTTTCTCTAACTAAATAGGTATTCTGTTAGGGATTGGAGCATATAAAAATTGTATTTTAGGATGAAGAAGTTTTAACAACTAAAATGATTTTATGATAATCACAAAATTAAAATTCTAAATTATATTTGAAACAGGTAGTATGATACGGTGGGAAAAGGATCACTTTGAGCCAAAAAGGGAAAATTCATCTATGCGCCAGCTTATGTGATAAAGGGCAAGCCATTTTAATACTGGCATTTTCAGTTTTTATTTTCTGTAGAATAAGAGCTGTGCAATGTCAATAGTGAAAACTGTGCAAATGGAAGGGGTTTTACATATCAATTAACAAAATAAAATAAAACAAATGAAGGAAAATAACAAGATAAAGTGAAAATCACAATAAATTTGAAGGTCAAGTTTTTCCAGAGAGATTTTCTTTTTTTGCTAGGTAGTGTCTTAAAGCTTCAAAGAAATTCTAACATTGAACTTAGGGAAGTGAATATGTGAAGAAAGGATTTCTTTTGAAAACAATATTTGAAGGTTAAATCATACTCCTTGTCAACGGACAGAGTAAAAGATGTTTAGATATTCAAGAGTTGTAGGAATCTTAATATTCCATCACCTTCCTCTTGTTACCATATACTTAGCATGATATCTAGGGTGCTGGGGTGCTTTTTGCAGCCTCCCTCCTATAACATTAGCTCGCATGCTTCTCTGAGACACCTGTTGCAGAGAGGCTCCTTCTCCTGCTCTTGCCCTCATCCCTCTTTTTTTGGTAGGCTTTTAATGCTGATTGCTCAGTGCTAGTCTCATGTGAGGCACTTGGGGTGTCTTGGTTCTTCTGGTTCAACCTTATATTAGTTTCCTAGTAGTACTTTAACAAGGTATCACAAATGTAGTGACTTAAAACCACAATGGTTACCATACAGATCTGGATTTTCAAAGTCCATAATTAGTCTGGCTGAGGCTAAACTCATGGTGTCAGCTGGGTTTAGATTCTTTTGAAGCCTTTATGGGGGAATCCATTTCCTTGCCTTTCCAGCTTCTTGAGGCCACCTGAATTTCTTGGCTGTGGCTAATTCCTCCATTTTCAAAGCCACTAGTATAGCATTGTCACATTTCCTTCACTGGCTTGGCTTCCATGGTCACATTGCCATCTCTGCTTTTGATCCTCCTACCTTCCTCTTATGAGGACTAGAGTGATTACGTTGGGCTCTATAAGCAGGTAATAAGAGTTAAGTGAGGTCATAAGGGTGAGGCCTAATCCCATAAGTCTGTTTTTCCCATACAAGTAAGAGACACCAAAAAATCCTATCTTTCCACACAAGCACAGAAAAAGAGGCCATATGAAAACACAGCCAGAATGTCGCCATCTACAAGCCAGGAAGAGAGCTCTCATCAGAAACCAACTCTGACAGCACCTTGATCTTGGCTCTAGCCTCCAGAAATATGAGAAAATAAACTTCTGTTGTTTAAGCCACCTAACCTATGGTACTTCGCTATGGCATCCTGAGCAGACTAATAAATACTGAATGTGAAAAGCTAAATAATTTTTATTATAAATAATAATATCTGTTTATGAATACTGACATCTCTTAGCATATATACATTTTTTTCATTTCTTTGAAAAAGCAGAGAATTTTAATATTTTTCAAGCAGGCAAACATTTCCAATAACAATTTCTTTTTAGATCAAGTCCTGTATTTATCAATTTACATATGTGTGTGTACTTTACTAAGTTCTCTAGATATTTTTAGCTATTAGAGATGCTGTGCATATTAGAAAACTTATACTTTAAAAGCACATTGAAACAATTCAGAAATAAAAAGATCAAAAGGTGTGTCATGTTATTCTATTATCATGTCGAATACACTACCTAAAATATACTAGAGTGAATCTTATAAAAATGACTTTTTTGTAAATCAAAAAAGTAAAATACTATTCAACCTAACAGAAGAAAAAATGGTTTTATTTTTCAGTCATAATACTCATATTACTTTAAAAGTATATTTGAACAGTTGAAATTATTTGGAGCAGACAGTATTATATTATAAACATAAAAATTTCTCATAATTTTCCTACACCAACTCACTATTTTCTGAAATATTAATCTAGTATAGTTTATTTTATTTATTTTTAAACATATTTTTAAAAAACATTTTTTCTTATATATTGTTTGGAGCCTGTGTCTGCAATCAAAAATCTTGGGCAATGTTAGTAACAGAGAAATACGGAATAGAAACACAAGCATGGGATTTCAATATGACACAAATGAATGACAGAGTGCCATGATAATAATTAACAGATCTTTGTTTCATTCTTTTAGAATGCATATCTTCTTATTTCATTGATCTTTATTATTTTGTTATAATTCCTGCAATTCTTTTTTGTGCCCTTGATTCACTTTTTTCTGCTTTTTATTTATAGTAATCAATAGCTGTTATATCAAAATCCATTGTATTACCTGAGAAGCTCCAACTTACAGTATTAGCTGTTGAGTGTAAGCATGATAGAATATAATTTTTTCCCTTTCTTTGTTTCTCTCTTTATCACTATCCTCTTTCTTTCCTTAGAGCTGGAACTATAAAGCCCATTTGTTATTGTCTCTCCTAGGCAACAACTTTCAGTTTCAAGCTGATGTTATCTGTACAACTGCCTTTTTCACCATAATGTATTGAATTAGTTTCAAATTGGCTGAAAACCTCTTGTTGTCTGTTCCTATAATTGAACTTCCCAGAACCTATCACAAATTTTTTATTCTTCTTAGTGAGAACTAACCCTTGGGACTTGTTCTCCTTGAGCCTGTAAATTTATTTTGTAAAGGCTTTTCCCTGTAGTGGTTTAAACCTTGGGTGACCCAGATTTATGGAAGAGTTAACATTGTTGTCAGTTTTCCTTATGGTGTTTGTTTCTTACTGTACTGAGAATCCAATAATAGAAAACATTATTATTTTTATTTATATGAGAATTTAAAGACTCCAAATAAGAAAATCAAAAATAAATAATTTTAAAGTTGCCCCAATTCAGAATATTAACCCTAACTATTAATGAAAGTATTTTCATCTTTTTGTTATATTTTTTAGCATACTTATCTTCTTCTTTACTAAAAAAGTTACTTAAAATCTTTTGAATTCTATCGTTAATAAGTTTTGCTGTCTATTATTAAGCAATACCTTAGATTTTACCTTACTGCATAGATTTCTTGGTTCCATTTTATTAAATAAAGATTTCTTCTTATATTCTACTCAAATGTAATTTTTAGAGAATTTTGGTTTTTTTATGACATCATCTTTGATAAGTTGATAAAAATAACGAAAAGATATCCTGAGGAAGGAAGAGTACATAGTGGGCAAGTGCTTTTGCTTTGGTGTTGGTGAGTCTAGATGAACAACTGGATATATGGACATGTTGAGAACATTTGCATTTAAAAATGATGACTAATCAGAAATAGTGGCTATTTTATGAGATTCATTCTTCCATTCAAGGAGAAAAGACATTTGATCTTGGTGACTGTACCATACTGAGCTTCTGCAACAACGTCTGGTATCCAAGGATTTAAAAAAAACAAAAAACAAAAAAAACATAAAACAAAACTAAACTAACCTGTTGCCATGATTGAAGAAGCTCAGTTTTTACAGCTCTTGAACTCTTGACTGACACATTGCAGTGATTTTCCGCAGATTATTTTATTATGAATACTTCAGAACCAACTTTAAGGAATGCTTAGGATAAGAGAATGTGTCAAATAAAAACAACTTTTAGCTTTCAATGAATGAAAAGTTTTTTCACATTCACATTATGGTAAATGATCTTATAACAGAGAGCACTGGCAGTGCCTGAGCCAGGCATATATTTGTCTAGGAAAATAACAAATCAATAATCTTCTCAGCTTCAGGCTTGACCTCATTTAGCATAATCTATTTTCAACTTCTCCCAAACACTCTGAAAGATAAAAGAGGACGAGAAAGGGAAGTTAAAAGTGAAAGCAGTCCTCGACAGGCAAATGAGTTCCATATTGAATTCAGTGTGCAATCACAGGCTTTTTACTTATCAAGGAATACAAAAGGTTGTATGCATGTCAAGGTGAAAGAATACACCTTAATCTGCCATTAATTAATGACTTAAGAAACGCTTGAGTTTAATGCCTAAGATTTTATGTCTATCTCTAAATCATTCTCCATATAAAGTATTTCTGCTTCTATGAATTTGGAGCCAAGATATCCCCAGAAATATTCAAGCTCCAAATATCACTGTATTAATACACATCTATAACAATATATCTATATCAGGAGAGTGTAGTAATGACCAGAGATAAGGCCCTGATTCAGTGAAAGTGTCTTGTTAATTGTATAGTAAGCTTCCTGTATTGATAAGAATTCTGTCTCTCTGATAGCAATTGCAAGAGGTACAAACTCTAAGTAGAACATTTTCATCAAATATATTTGATATTTATAGTTTCACTTTTGCACAACCTATTGCATTCTTCTTTCAAGCAATGGTAGCATCCTTTCCCCCCAATACACAGTTTCTACAAATTTCTACCTATAGCAGTCTCTGTCCTTCTATTCCAAGTGTTTCCTTAGCTGTGTTATGCTGTGTGGGGTGGGTGGAATGAAAGCTTTTTATTTTTTATAATAAATTACAAAAAGAAAACCCAGCTTTTATAGTATAAAGTAGCATGTGAACAATAAAAACTGGAGAACCACATGCAAAAGAATAAAACTGGATCCCTACTTCTTACTATACAAAAGAATTAACTCAAGATGGATTAAAGACTTAAATGTAAGATCTGACATCACAAAAATCCTACAAGAAAACTTAGGAAAAACTCTTCTGGACATTGGCCTAGACAAAGAATTTATGACTAAGACCCTGAAAGCAAATACTGCAAAACAACAATAAGAAAATGGTACTTGATTAAACTAAAATGTTTCTGCACAGTAAAAAAAAAAAAAAAAAAAAAAAATAATGAACAGTATATAGATAATCTACGAAATGGGAGAAAATATTCACAAACTATATATCAAAATTCTAATATCCAGAATCTACAAATAACTCAAACAAATCAGCAAGGGGGAAAAAACAAACAAACAAAAAACAAATAACCCCATTAAAAGTGGGAAAACAAACAGGAACAGAAAATTTTTAAAATAAGATATAAAAATGGCCAAAAAGCATATGAAAAACCTCCACTACTGGGTATCTACTTAAATGAACATAAGTCATTATATCAAAAAGACACATGCATTCATATGTTTATCACAGTACAATTCCCAACTGCAAAGATACAGAATCAACCTACACACACACACACACACACACACACACACACACACACTCACCATGGAATACTACTTAGCTATAAAAAAGAATGAATGTCCTTCACAGCAACTTGGATGCAACTGGAAGCCATATTCCTAAGTGAAATATCTCAGGAACGGAAAGACACATACTGCATGTACTCACAAGTGGGAGCTTAGCAATGGGTATACATGGTCATACAGAGTGCTATTGTCAGGTTTCAGTGTGAAAATGTCAGTTCTTCATGTGCTCATGGCTGAAGAATGACCAGATACACCGAAGTAAGACAGGCATGGAAATGAGGTTTATTGAGGAGAGAAAGATAGGATTATAGAGCTAGAGCAAGATATAGGTTTACAGAGCATGATACATACACCATAGATGATGACGGGACCCATGGTTGCAGCAAAGGGAGAGCCAAAGGAAGTGTGCAAAAGGGGCTGGTTATGGTCTGCATCTTGTTTTATAGTGACCAGATTGGGACCTCCCTTGTGGATCAGAGGTCACCATAGAACCACTTTGGATGGTTGGGATTTACATGACCTTAGTCTTCCTGTACATACAGATATCCCATGAGCCTCTCTGAAAGCCCATTGAGGGGGGTTGAATCACAACAGCACCCACTTTTGTCCCTAGGAGACCCAGAATTTCTCACTATCTACCTAACAGTATAATGGACTGAGACTCAGAAGAGGGCAGGGTGGGAGGGAGGTGAGAGATCAAAAATTATCTGTCAGATACAACATATACTATGCAAGTGAGGGGTATACTAAAAGCCCTGACTTCCTACTGTAAAATTCATCCATGTATCAAAAACCCAGATGTACCCCCTAAATTTATTGAAATGAAAAAGAAAGTTCATTTAACCTAAAGTGAGAAACAAATATTACTGGATATTTTATTTATTTTAATCATCCCCAAAAAATCTTTGTTTAAAATGCTCTTATTAATAAATTTAGTAGGTTAACCTTAACTGGACAATAGAAAACTCAAGAAGAGTTTAAACCCATAGTTGTGGCAAAGTATCAGAGTCTCCTCCCTTTGTCTGCAAAACTGTATAATGGACCAATCAATTTTCTCTGAAAAAGTTTAAGGATTAGAAATTAAATATAAAAAGTTTTCAGCAATTCTTACCAAGGAAGAATTTTGAGGCATAGCAAAGATCACGACAAGAGAGAGATGGGAAGAAGAGTTTGAAAGAGGGGGTCAGTGACTGAAATGTTCCCATGATAGAACGGGTAGGGGGAGACAACAGAAAGGACTAATTAGATTAGTTTATTATTCTCCTGGGAGGGTCTTCTAATAATGGAGAAAAAATCCTCATATAAAAGTGGACAATTTCTTTTCCAACCACGTGGCTGTTTGCATAAAGCCAGACATCTTTGGGCACAGAATCCTTTAGTTTGGAACTTTTTGCTGTTGATTTAAAATCTGTACAAGGAAATCATCTTGGTTCCTTTAGTTGCAGCTGTAAAGACATACTCCTGTTTGCTTTTTATACGGAGGCAATTTCTGATTCATTTAATCTTTTGAACATCTTTGCCTGACACTTATTAATAAAATAATACATCTTATTGTTCTTGTGAGATTTTTGATACTTCCTGTTCTAATGTACCTCACAGATAAGTAATTTTATACAAATTTAAATTTCCCCACCATGGCTACTGTAATTTTGTATTATTACTAGTTTTGGTATAATCCATCCAGTTCTCTAGAAAAGCAGAAGTTCTGGGTTTATAGTTCTTATACATAAAATTGACTGCAGTTTCAGGTGGAGAAGCTCTAGGCTCCTTAGATCAAGATGAACCCATGATTCCCTGTCCTCTAGTAACTTTACCTG